>NW_021636030.1:0-89512 GCF_004799145.2 Neltuma alba | reverse complement strand
TTGTCACTCAGAACGGTCAATGGGAGACGAACAAGTTTGCTCACAAGCTACCTTCGGACATCATAGCACATATCACTGCAATGCCTGCTCCCGCAAGCACGGACCAACCAGCACAATGCAGCTGGCACCTAGAAAGGAATGGCAAATTTTCGTTGAAATCAGCATACGGTCTTCTCACCAGAATGATTTAGAAGAGGAGAACAGCAAGTGGCATTGATTTGGAGGTGGTGGCCGGGTCACAAAGAATTCGAACATTTCTCTGGCTGGCCTTGAGTAGCAAATTGCTCACGAATAGCGAGAGAAGACGGAGACACATGATAGATAACGAAGGTTGCCAGATCTGCGGCCATAGTAAGGAAGATGTAAACCATGTCCTCCGAGAGTGTACACTAGCCTCCAAACTGCTGGAATCTACTTATCCCGCCTACAGCTCAAACTCGGTTCTATTCGGCCCATTTTACAGATTGGGCGTATGGGAATTTAGGAAGTGGAAACAGCAATCCCCAATGGTGCATCACGTTTGGCACCCTTTGCTGGAAAACTGTGGAATGCTAGGAATCACATGTGTGTATGTGTTCGGCAATCAAAAACTATAAGCCGCATATCACAACAGAATTATTTTGATTAAAAATTCTTGAGTTGATGAATTACATTTTTCAGAAAATTAATTAGAGCTACAATTATTCAACGGAAAAAAAAGTATGAACAGAGCTCTTTTTTTTTTTTTCAAAACATCTAATCAATTAAGCACTAATTAATAATGATTAATTTTTAAGTGTATATTCGAGCATCCCTATTATTAATAAAGTCTGAGAACAAGTCATCGTTATTTCATATTGTATTTTTTTTAATCAAAGTCTTGAAAATAAATTAATAATTTAAGAACAAGAATCTAAGACTTTACTTGTTGCTAGTTTTGAACGTTGTGATTCTTTCGACTCCATGAAGCAAGATGTGCTAGAGTTTGGGGTTTTTTTTTTTTTTTCCCCTGACGAACAAATGGTTGCATATAAAATTACAAATTCACTTTGTTTTTGGTACTTTACGAAATTTAAAAATTAAATTGTATTTAAAGTTTGTGAATGAGATGGCTTATCATAGATTTCATTAATACTACCTCCGGTCTTTAATATAAGATCCTGTTTGACTTTTATTTTGGTTCTAAATATAAAACCTCAATCCATTTTGTCTCTCATATTTATACATTTTTTTCCAAAGTAATCCTCCTAACAATGATAGTTCTAGTCAACACACTTGATTAGTAAAGATATTTTAGTAAAAACAATATCTATTTAGGACAAATAACTAACTCAACTTATTTTTTTAATCTTTTCAAATTAGTCAACTGGCTTTTATAATTAGGACCGGAAGTAGTATATCATAATAACTTATTTATGCCTTTGTACACATTTCTACATGTGTGCTGGATCCACGACAATTTATGTAATTCATGAGCAATTTTAAAATTTCAATTCGAAGAATTAAAATGTGCATTATCTAAAAGTGAAGCTAAGGTTTCTATAAAGCAGCACAAACAAGCATTTAAGTACATGAGATCGCTGCAATTTCCTCACACCGTCATAAGATGCAAAATAGTAAATTATATATTTTTCTGGAATCAATTATTATCGCTTATATGGGAAAAATGTCCGCATGAAGTTTCGCTGAATTTGCATTTTGCCAACCCAAAAAGGTGAAGACGCGTACGATCGGTGATCGGTTCTCCAGCTATTGAAGTTGAAGCTTAAAATTGGCAACAACAAGTTTAAGTACAAGAAAATTGCCATTGCTATGGGATGTGAAGGACTAAACTGCTATTATTTAAACATCTCAAGATTGTACAGTTAATTGCTTCCATTGCCCTTCATGCATGCTCCGTAGTATACGTCGTGCTTGAATCTTGATGCCCAGATTGTGAAAAAGCGGTGCCTCAGGGTGCCCGTGCTACAAAATCCGTCCTTCCTTCTCCATCAGAAACCCTAATGGGTCAAACATGGGGAAAAAATGGGGAAGGAGAACAAAATGCCTCGGAGATAGAACCCCCATCGAAACCATACCATCTGGGCCATCAGAAACATCTTTGTTCAACGATGTACAGAAGAAGAGGAAGAGGAAGAGGAATAAAGTACTTGCATCTTGATAGAAGAAGCTGAAATTAAGAGGGTGTTCAAACTTCTCAGTCGTCTCCTTGAATATACCAACAGAGCAGCATGGTGGCACATCGGCGTAAAATATAGAGACGAGCTCGCTGCTCCTTCACTAATGAAGCACACTTGCTGCTAAATCCATACTCCTTCTTCTTCGCCGGTACCTTCGCTCCTTGGTTGTGGTATTTCATTTCAGCCATAGGTTCTGATTTCTTAGCCTTCTCCTTTCCAGAGAAAACCCCAAGAAAAGGAAGGAAAAAAAACTCCCAAACAGAGCTTGAGGAGTGATGAGGAACCCTGGTTATAACTTATATATAAACATAGCCGTATATAATTTATATGTACAAGAGGCCACAGCTTATGGTTGGGTGAATGGAGTGAAAGGGAAGGGAACGTGGGAAGGCTCGAAAACTGAGGGATTTGCAGGCTTCAGGGGTATAGAATTTGATGAAGGCAAGGCGGAATGAACGTGGGTCTTGAACTTGTTTATGTGAAAGCAATAAAAAATGCACGAGTTTGTGATTACCAATGTAAGTTGAGCTGTTGGAGTGCGAAAACGAGGGAAGGGTTAATTAAAAAAGTGGCAAAGGTGAGCATGAAAAGGGGGAACTGCTGTAATCCAGACAAGGCACAGAGTGTTTAGCCATGGGAACAAGGACCCGGCACACTTAGGTGGATTCATGGGTTCGATTGGATTCTGCCTTTGCCTTATGTTCCAAAGCCCAACATTATCTTCTGTTTTTGTGGTAACTTGTTTGCTGATAAATTTATTTTCTGTTAATGACAGTTTGATAACTCAAGATATGCCCTAGATTATAATGCCTATATACATATATTAGGAACTACTGATGATTATGCTTATTCTGAAGATACTCTAAAATCAGTATCCTTCTGAGGCTGGATTAGATTGGTGGATGGAATACGTTGATCTGGACTTGTTTATTTCATGATAGTATACGATATTCTCTTTCATTTTTTTTAGCAATGATATTCTCTTTCATATTTTGGTATGTAGTTTTTTTACAAGAAAAAGGACTAGGAGGATTAAGAACTTCGGTACTAAATCTTTTTGTGTTCTTTGGGTGAGCGACACATAAATCAGGGTTATCCAAGAAAATATCTGTGGTTAGCTAATTAGGCTTGAAAGATATTGGCTATAACTCTTATGTAATATTTATTATTATTATTTAGTGTTTGTAGATCATGAGATCTATTATTTTAATTAGATCGATTTCATCAAAACTTAATTATTCGATAAGAAAAAAGACGTATTTGAATGAAAGGCACACTCTGAGAATTTGAATTTCCTCAGTTTTCTAATGTAAACATGAGTCATTATGTGAGAGAAAAACATAATCGGGTGATTGGGTTTGGATGCATACTTTCTGTCTCTTCTCTCTAATATAATAACTCATGTTGGCACTAAAAAAATGAAACAGATCTAAATTCATACTTTGAAGTGAGAATCAATCTTTATATTTCCTTGTTTATTTATGATGTCTGCTTGAAAATTTTATTCCCTAGAGAGTGATGGAGATGTAGTGATAACTAACTAAGTGATATTCTTGAGTATTAATATGGAGGTTTGAAGCTTGGCTTCCAACTTTTAATGACTACCAGAAGTTTGGGATCTAAGCATAATATTGAGTAGAATCTTTTAGGAGATAGTTTCCGCCTATATGGATATTTTTGTTATATATGGCCTGAATCTAGATGATCTTTTTCCTAACTTGGCATTATTTTCAGGCCAAATCGAATGGAAATCTCAAAGGTAATATAATCTTGATCTAAAAGATCTGCATAGTCCTGCTGTTACATGCATACTTGTACAAACACATCTAATATATGCTCACCACTAGCTGTACATAAGCTGCTTATGTTTGTAGTAACGTAGTTGTAAATTTGTATTATTTACATGAGAGATATTTGAGAGATTCTATTATCATCCATATTTGTTACAAAAGGAGCCCTTTTATTTTCACACTACAGAATACTGCTAAAGCCTTTCAATGTAAGTAGTTATACAAAGTATTTGACACAAAATATAACTAATCGGACCTCATCTATTGCATGAAATTCCTGTGGAGCTTATTAGTTGCTTTCCATCCTATTAGAGTTGGTCCGAGTTATTGGAAGATACTATGATTCCCATAAACCAAGAAGGCGTTATATTAATGTGAATATTTTTGAATTCAAATTAGAGGTATCATCAATCATTATCAAACAGGGGACACAATCTTTTCTAAAATATATCAGTAAAGTATCAGTGAGTTGATAGGGGTTAGTTAGAGAGTTTCTTTTAATTCTAAATATAAAATCTCAATTAATTTTAAGACTTTGAGCTTTATTGTTACGCTTTAAGCTAAGAGGAAGATTTATTCTATTTTTGGTGTTTTTTTGTGGGTTTTTTAGGTGGGTTTTTTTGGGGGGGGGGTTTATCGCTTTCCCTTACGTGCGTTGACTACATTTTCCTTGGGTGAAAACAAACAAAAGGAAAAAAAAAAAAAAAAAAAGCTGGAAGAAGAAGATGAGGACTAACATGCCTTTCTTGCATAAGAAGGATCGATTTCATACAATATATTTGGCGGAGTGGGTCACAAGCTGCCTCGGTTTTTAGTTATTACAGCTTTTACAATCTTGTGGGCGATCAGTAGATCTCAAGCAACATGAAGTTTGATGCCTTCCATATGTTAACAGTACAGGGATAAGTGTACTTCAATGCACATATTGCGAAGCTAGCGCATACTCCAACACTCCGAACGGCTTCCATTACAGTAGAAGAACGAGAGATCAAATTGGTAATCCTGTTGACTTCCATGCATGCACAATAACAATTGTTGAAAGATGTTTTGCCCCCATCAAAGCATCGGCTGTACGTTTTTACCTCTCTAAATATAAAATGGGCTTATCTTTGTATTCACCTACAGATATTGGGAATATAAAACCAACCGGATAGTGAATTTACAGTGCAGGGGTCAAGATACAAAGAAGATGTATATATTATAACTAAGAGAAAATATATAAGAATTAAAAATTAATTAACTAATTTGAGTAGATTAAAAAAAATTAGTTAAGTTAGTTGTTTATAATAAATAAGTACTCTTCTGATCTTAAATATAAGACTCTTATACAAGTGTGTATAAAGATTTTATATTTAGGACTAGAAGAGTATTATTTTTTTGCAGAATACTGTTATTGATCATTCATATTGATTAGAACTATCATTTAGCGAAATATTTAATATGTATAACTGCTGTAAGAATTATTTAAAAAAATGAATACACAAAATAAACTGGGATCTTACAGTTATATTTAATATCTTGCCTCCGTTCTCCATCTCCCTCCTCTCTTTGCCTTCCTTCGTTTTTCTCCTCCAGTTTCTCCATTTCTCTCTCTTACAAAATCCTATCATGCACCGACCAATCGCGCCTAACTCCAGTGGGTTTTTGCGGGAGACAGTTTCGAATTCTGCCGCAGAATCAGAAGCAGCGAAGCAGAGAAAGTTGTGAAGGTTTGTCCTGGAAAATGGTCGCCAAACTTGCTCAAGAACTAGAGACAGAAAATAGGGCAGAGAGCAATGAAGACGTGGCAGCTTAGAATAAGGCGGTGGCCAGAACCTGCAACGATGAACTTGCGACAAGGAGCATGAATTGTTGCGAGAGAGAGTGAGAGAAATGGCGGAGCACGTTGGGAGAGTGAAGCAAGCATGGCGTGTTGGGGTTCGGAAAGACGCCGTGAAGCGAGTGAGGTAGGAGTGCCGCCGCCACACTGTGAGAACGTGAACGAACGGGGTTTAGAAATCCTTCTTTCTCCTTTGATGTAATAATTAATAATTCAGATTTTATACCTTATAAAATTATTATTATAATATTACATAAATATGAGAGAGAAAATTAACATCAACGTTTTAAAATATTAAATCTGAACGATCTATTATTTGGTAGAGATGAGATTCTGAAAAAAAAAAAAAAAGAATTATGAAAGGATCAAAACCCAAAAAAATGAAAGGCGGCAAGAGAAGAGAGAGTGAGGGTACTGGATTTAGTCACTCGTAAAATTTAGATCATTTAAATTGAGGGACAATTAGCCTGAAGGACCGGAGAGATATTTAGGGGATATTTAGATGGAAATCAAACCATAATTTTAAAAATACTTTTACAATTAATAAAGTAAATATGTGAAAGAGTTTATTTTGTTTCGTACAAAAGTATTTTTTACAAACACTTTTTAAGGATTATCAAACACATTTTTAATCTAAAAGCCTTTTAAAGTGTTATTTATCTTCGAGGACATGAAGGAAAAGAAATAAAACCAAAATGACCCAAATATTCTCGTGCTCCATTTTGTCTCGTGATCTTTTCACGTTATTGCTTCATTGTTCCCACTCATGAAATAGTGGATACGTAGAGACAGCCATTTTCTCTGTCGTTAAAAGTTGCTTCATCTTCTATTTTCATGTGTCTAAAATTTCTTAATTAAGGCATGATGAAGATGAAAATGAAAATGGTGATGAGATTAACAAGTGTGCAGAGGATGTTGGATCTAGTCAAGGGTGGCTTGGATTTCCTTGATGATTGGATTTGATATTTTGCTTTAATTGCTTCAACTTTGCATTCCCATTCCAACATCAGGTTAGCTTTGGAGGGGATCACAGTCTCCACGACATCAAGAAAGATGATTCTATCCGCCCTCTTGATGATTTTATACCTTCCATTCTCATAGTTGTAATCAAAGTATCTAATGATTGAAGACGAAGATTCTGAATTCGCTAGAAAGACATACTTGCTGATAAAATATTACACCAACATCAACCCTTTCCCTAATTCTAGTCAAATTATAAACTATTGTAATTATAAATTTCTATAGGTCTACACGCAAACCATTAATTAATTTTTCCTACAGAAATTCCCAGAAGGACTATGGCAAAAACTTATTAACACCATCCATTATGACTTATGATTCAGCCGGCGTACTAAAACTACTCTTGGATCCACCGCACTTGTGCAATTATTTATTATTTGTTTTGAAATATTAGAATCACTAATAAGTTAGTTTGCTTGTAAGTTAGGTTAAGAGCTCTTTGTCAGCTTGTTGGAGGAGACGCGGGGGCTCAAGGGCAATTCAGTATTTTTGAATTTATATTTAGTATATGATCCCCTTAAATAATTGTAATTTTTAAAGTTCTCTCCAACAAATATTTTTTTTTCAAGTCGTTCTCTCTAATTCTCCCTTAAATTTAATATGAATGATTGAGATTTAATTTATTTGTACTTTTTTTAAATGTTTTCTATTTTAATAGATATAAAATTGAAAATAACAATATCTTAGTTGATAATTTTTTTCAAAAACATTTTTTTAATTTAAAGATTATCAATTAAAAGTTTTAAATTTAATCCGTTAAAATTATATTTGGATGGTGTAAATCTCATTACAAGCACAAAAGGACCAACACTAGAACTGATTCCGAAAAAGAGAAGACCATGGAGAAAAGAATCAGGGCATCAGGCAAACCCAAGTCACTGGCCAGAGATGTTGGAATTTTGATGGTATTTATTTAGAACTTTTCCACATACGGGAATTTTTCCTCCTCTCTTTTCTCTCTCTCTTTTCGAGAGTGTTGCACCTTTTTTTTTAATTGTACTTGCTTCTTTATCTTCTTGTATTTATTCATTTCTATTATTCTAGCTCTGTAACAAGCAAGGAAATTTCGAGAACGTTGTACACCTAGCCTGTTAAAGTAAGGTGAAAGAACTACTAAATGATTATTGAATACAACATTCAGCATGCAGCAATTAATTTTTTTTATGCAACAATTACTAATCAGTATTTGACCAACATGTATTGTTAGCTCTTATGTAAATTAGATTCAAGAAGGAATATATATATCTATATAGAGAGAGAGAGAGAGAGAGAGTGAAGAGTGGTTAAGCAACAGATATAAATGACTTGGCTACTCATGTTCATCATCCGCGAGTCATCCGGCGTTGAGCCAACAAGAAATCTCCTTGGACGCTTCATATGGCAATTATTCATCCTTTCTCACAATCGAAACCCCTCAGCCCACCATTGTAGCAGCATTTGGCTGTTGATACTGCCAGATTTCAGCAACAAAATCATTGACCAAAGAATCAAGCATTTGATCCTCAACCTCTGCTCCTAGTTCAGTAGCATCAACATTAAAATCTAGCCATCCTCCATGTTGGCCGCTCATGTCCTTATCCACAAGTTCGTCGACCATAGAATCCCCCATGGCTCCCCACCTACAAATCTCCTCGTACACTTCATCTGCCAACCGTTCATTCTTTCTCACCATCATAACCCCTTTGGCCCACATTTTGTAACCCCCCCTTGCATAACGCCTACATCTTATGTCCATGCATTCACTCACACAATCAAATATAACTTTCCTGTGTATCCTAGAGGACCTAGACTCACTACCAACATTCTCAAACCCTTCTTTCATACTTTCCAGCTGACTGAATAGATGGGGGCGCACAATCTCTCGTGCTTGACCAAGGACAAAGTCCATAAACATCAGTTCCACATTACACAAACACAATATTTCTTTCACATAGTCCAGTTCCCATGTACTTGATCTTCCAGTCGATGTTGAAGAAGCTGAATCTGATAGCTCAGTATCAGCTTCCGCATGATAAGATTTACGCGAAGTGTTCAGGCCAAAGACTTCCTGATCTTGCACAAAAGAGCACAACTTGCTTTCTGAAATTGGATATAGCAAACATTAGGTACCGATTAGGCATGTCATAGCTAGATTTAATAAAGATGATTGACAGTCCAATCCTCATAAATGAGTGTGCGTGTGGATATGTGCAAAGATGCTGCTTTTACCTCCTGTGCTATTAGCAGCATTTGTGCTGACTAGAGATTCACAACTTTCAGTTGAGCAAGAAGGTTCAAGGACAGCTATTGGGCTCGAGTGTCGACAGTTCAATAGCTGTGATTTCATCTGATTGAACCCAAACTCCTTCATCCCATCAGCAACCTGTAATATTTTCACGTTTGTTATGATGAAATGGGCATGCATATGGAAGACTAAATTTTGTAACACTGCAAACTTCAGTGCCCCTCTAAATGATTCAAATTTTTCATACATGAATTACTACTAAATGTTTCAGGCACCCTCACTACTTGCAAAACAGAAGACAAGACTATCCATATGCTTAGATATTGATCGCCCCTTAAGCTTTTGGAATGTATTCATTCTTGATACGGGCTTGAAGGGGGTATGTCAGAGGTGATAAGAACAATAATTTATCGGCTTTTTCCTGAGCACAGAAATAAATTCCTTTAAAGCGTCTACTATTAAATTCTATACTCTATAGTACAATTATAACGTGGACAATTTTTACAAATGGGCACACAGTATTGACTCCTTAGCGAATGGTTCCTCCATTTGTCAAATTTTTATTGGACAATTATGAAACACCAAAAAGGTGTCTCTAAGTTCCTCCTCCTCTATCAACTCAAGCTTGTTGAATGAATAGGTTTATGACTCTTGTTTCTCGGAACAGGCCAAAAGAGTAGTAATTAGCCAGTCACATCTTTTATTCTTTTAAGCCTATTGTCACATCAAAGCAAATCAAGTCTAAATTTTTCTTTCTTTTCTCTTTTAACCCTGTGAGTTGTCATTCACAAAACAGAATAAATAAAACTAGCATTCTAAACAATTCTAAATGAGAATTATAATTTTTTCACATACCAATGACTTGTATTTTGATGTTAATTCAGGGAGACTAGTGGGGGAGATATCAGAATAGTGCCTGGTGCATAATGCATCTGTAGATAGCACGTCTTGGTCCTTTTGTTGCAACCTCTGGAGGTGGTTAACTAAACTAGGGGAAGATGTCGGATCTACTGAGTTTGATGCAATACTAGAAGATGTCCTGGCTTTATCAGAGCTATTACATGAAGGATCGACTCCATACATAAATTCCCTCAGTTTCTGTTCTAAAAGAATACTCAAGGCATCACCAGATATTACATTGCATCCTACTGGAGTTGTTGCTTTCTCTGGCTCAACCAATTCTTGTTTAGTGTGGTGATCCAAGGAACAATCATTACCCTTCTGACGAACTTGGCCAGATGCATCAAAGCCATTGTTATTTCTTGTCAATGGTGTGGTGAACGTAAACGAAACTACATCCATGTCTTTCCTTTTGACATCTCCTACCCAACTAAAACTGTCCTTACCTTCTAGATTACACTCAATAGGCTTCTTTGTTTTGTCAATGAACAAAATATCAACAGCCTGATCATTCCAGTCCTTGTCTGTTGATCTTTTCTTTCTAGGGAAATTGTTTGTACTGGCATATAAAACTTCATTTTCACAATCAACTGCCCCCAACCTTGACTTCCTGGTACTACTTTTGGATTTCCCAGTAGATCTACTACTAGAACTTCTTTGACGCCCATAGGAGGAGTTCCCTGACAGAACTTTCCTATCACTGGAAGCCAAAGGCTTTGATGGTAACTTGCCCTTATCAACTGAACAATTCTGTTTTTCATTGTTTTTCCGGAGAACACCAGTAGTACCTTGCACAGAAGATTTTTTCTGCATACTCTTTTGAGCATTAGTCTTCAATGGTGGGTTGGGTTTTGGCTCATGATGTTCTTTCTGGCCCGTCAAACCTCTACTGCCATTCCAATTCTTTTGAGAAGGTTCAGAAAGCCTAATTTTTCTTTGAGAAACCTCTCTGTGTTCTTTCAAATCTCTGGCTCTAGATGTTATGGTAGACAAACCAGAAAGAGGTGTTTTTTTTGAAGGCTGGTCTTTTTCTTTAAGACTTCGAACCTTCAATGATAGAGAAGATGAAGCCATGGATGGAGTTTTATGCTTTGCAGTAGCTTGGGGCCCAGGTTCAACAATCCTTGCAACAGCTTCCATTATATAAGCAGGATTGTTGCCTGGAACAAAGCCAGGACTCTTGATAGGAGACAAAAGCTTATGGCGTGTGACAGGAATTGATTTAGCTGACTTAGGTGGCAATACTTCAGTTCGGAACTTCTCAATTGGCCTGCTAAGGATCTTTTGGGGCTTTGGCTCCATGAAGTTCCTAGAAGAGCCCTCAACTTTTTCAAACAAATTTCCAGAATAAATGGCCTGATCATGCTGATAGGTCAGGTTTTTCCTACAATATGGAGCATCTTGAAGAGATCGGGTATCAAAATATGGAGAAGAAGAGGGCTCGGGAAAACTAGGAGGGGGCAGAGAATCTAATCCCATAAGCCGAGCAACCACGCCTGGCACCCTTGTTCCACATGCTTCATCATCTGTAACTGATGAAGCACAACTATGATCACTTCCTCTAACACTTGCCCCAGCTCCAATTTCATCTTCATTCACCTGAAATTTTTGAAGTGACTACCTGAATTTCATGACCAGAAACAGTATTTTAGAGAGCAAGTGATTGTGATATTACCCCCACATAGGGCCAAGTCATTGCCAAGCTGTCATCAACATTTTTCGCCTGCTTCAAAGATTCTTCAAATGCTGAAAAGAAAAAAAAAGAAAAAAAGAAAGAAATCAAAATCAAAACCCGTAATCATTAATGCCATTAAACCTTCATAGAAAGGATGCACAAGGCAATATCCATAAACACATTATCATTTAGTCAAGACAGACAGCATGTGTACCTGGCACATCTGACTTAGAAGCAAACAATTTCTTCCGAGATTTTGAGGTCCAGTCAAACAACTGGAAAAACCCGCCAACTTGCCCTCCTCCACTTTTTGTTCCTTCTTTCTCAACTCCCATTCTTGAAGCAAAAGTAAATAGACCTTCATAAAATATTTCTGATAATACAGAAATATTAATCCTTTAAATCAAGATAAAATTATAATCCATCTGAGAAGTTCAAAGAAAAATAAAGTCGATCTAGAAACCTACAATAAACAATAGTACATTGGAGTAACTGTATTAAATCAAGATGCGTCCACGGCACAGAAGAGCAGGGCCAGAAGATTTCGTCAGTTATCAAGAGCGTCATAACATTCATTGTACATTTATGTTCATCTTTTGGTGTAAAAAGTCCATTGTTAACAATGTAAATTTTAGAATAACCGAAACTGAAGATTAACCGGATACGAGGAGACCAATACAGAGATTATCCTTAAAGATTAAAAGTCATACCGCCTACCTCTTGTGTGAGATAAAACAATTATAACCCCCGCAGCCTTATATGGCGCTACACAAACTGCAAAGCATGGATACAGCCACTGCTAATCCCTCCAATCAAGCATCTGGTCCAGAATAATTACACTGACATGTGAACTTAGTGTGAATTACTACACTAATCAAGTTTCTTCAGAATAAAACCATAATTACCACAAGCAGCGAATGCTACTTCTAATGAGCAGATCACACAAACCAACAGCAGTTACAGTTGTACCAGTTCAGGGTACAGAATCAGATTATCAATCAATTGGGCTTTACCGGAAAATGACTAAATTAATAGTCAATAACAAGTAATTACATTTCGTATCTAAGCAACTATCAGCTATCTGACAGTGATACGCCAGTATAAATTATTGTCATTTATCCACCTCCGGTTAATTAGGGATATAATTAACTTGACTCACCAGACCAGCTCACGAAATTGAGAGATTATTAATTTGAACTCGAACATGAACTCAAGTATTCTACCAACATTAATAGAGAAAATAATATAACCTGAATGATCTTCTAAAGAAAATCCTGAGTGTCCAAAGAAATGTTCTCGCCTTTTACAATCTATTTATCGAGTCCATTGACTTCATATGGTGAAAAGGATGAAATAGATAAATGCAGGAAAACTAGTAATACATACAAGTGTTCTTTTGACTCATCGTTTTTGGACGTGAAAACCTCAACAAGAAAACATCATTCTAACAGCCCATTACCTCAAGGCACCAGATTGAGGTCAATCAACGGTCGAGAACAGAAACTCAATCCAGAAAATAAGAAACAATAGTTGACCTGCCACTTAATACATCAGTACCGACGAACTTGCGACGAGTAGAGCGTGCATTGTTGTGAGAGAGGGTGAGAGCAATGGCGTAGCACGATGGGGGAGTGAGGCAACCGTGGCGAGTTAGGGTTGGGGAAGACGATGGCGCGAGGGAGTGAGGAAGGAGTGTCGCGTTCACACTCAGAGGATCGGAAGGAATAGGGGCAGTAAGGTCATTTACCAACTTTTGTACTCATGTCTTGGGCAAATTTTTAGATTTTAGGATTTTGGCTCAGTCTTAGAATCTATTTTATGATATAAATTATCCTATAAAATAAATTTTATATTTAAAATAAGAGGAATTGTATTTATTTAGAATTTTTTTGAGCGGTTTTAAAATAAGAAAATTGGAGAAAAATATTGATTTAAAATTTAATTGACAAATAGTCTCAAAAACTTTGTAGGTCCTTAATATAAGACTCTGTTTGACTTTTATTTTAGTTCTAAATATAAGACCTCAATCCACTTTGTCTCTCATATTTATATATTTTTTTAAAAGTAGCCCTTCTAACAATAATAGTTATAGTCAATACATTTGATTAGTAAGGATATTTTAGGAAAGACAACACCTATTTATAACAAATAACTAACTCAACTTACTTTCTTAATCTCCTCAAATTAGTCAACTGGCTCTTATAATTAGGACCGGAGGTAGTACAATATAATATTTTTTGTATGCAATTATTTTTTCATGTGCAGCATATCTCTTTTACACAATTGAATTTTTTTTTACTTTTTTTTTAATGCAGAAGTCATCTTTTCTTGGGTGTAAACCATATTTCCTATAATATGCAAATTTAGCAAGGAGTCTCTCTCTTTCTTGCATTTCGCTTAACTACCTCGAAGGATATTGTTCTCTGCTTTTGACTTACGGTCACACAGTATCCTCCTCGCTATAAAAATAGAGTTGATTTAGAATTTGTTATAAATAGTTGAGGGGAGTTTTACCTCGACTTAATATACTACCTCCGGTCTTATTTATAATACTCTTTCGGTCCTTAATATAAGACTTAATTGTTGAGTTGGTTTTAGTCCTGAATATAAAATTTATTTTTCATATTTATCAGTTTTCTCTAAATTACCCTTATGGATACTCCTTCAACTATAATCAAGTAAAAGAATAATGGGGTATTAAAAAAGATGATGGTATATTTAAAAAAAACGTGTCACGTTTCTTATAATTAACTAACTTACCTAACTTTCTTAATCTAATCAAATTAGTTTAATAAGTTTTATATTAAAGATCAAAAAATATCTTATTTATAAACTATAAATAAAATCTTATAATTAAAACAAGAGACAGTAATAAGACATTTCTACATTGATAGCAAAAGAGCCGCAGTCTCTCTCCCTTACTCCTCTGTTGGGCCACATAGCATCCGATTCTGAAAGTATTAGCATAGAAGCCTATCTCAAGTCTTGCATGCGGCATTTATATAGACCACCACGGAGGGCATCTGGGCAAGTTCCTCTCACTTTCTTGTCTCAGCTTGCACTGAGGACCGCACTATTTTTCCCATTTTTAATTCAGTTGTCTGGAACATAGACTCTCAATACTTATGGGCATATTTTAATATTATGATTTAAATATTAAAAGTTAGGACAATTTTCAAAAATTGTTATTTGGTGAGACAGTATTCATTGTTAACTGTAGAGACTAATCTCTTTTGAAGTGCAAATGATGAAAGATAGAAAGATATTTGATTTTTTTTTTTTTTTTCCAATTTTGGACAAGTTTTGGAAATAAAAACACAAAAAAAATCTACTTAGATAACTATTCTAAAAATAGTACATTTGAAAAATGATAAAACTTGTTATTCACATCCAAAAAAATAAAATTACAAAATATTGTAGTCAAGCAAATAAGCCATAATTTATCTACAGTTATACCTCACTAGATGCTTTTCATGTATGATTTGGTAGAATAACACAAGACAAAACCACAAAAAAAATATCCACAAAGTTATCAATCTAGGACCAGACACAAATTTAAAAAGATAATGTTCTCTACATAAAACAATTCAATGTTGTTTTAAAATTAGTTTAAATGAATAAAGAAATAAGACTTAAATCCCACTGTTTTGTTGAACGGCAAACTTCATTTCATTTCAAGCGCAAAAGTGACAGGAAAGTATGTGTTGCCGCACTTCCCACGTGTCATATAACACAAGACAAAACCACAAAAAAAATATTCACAAACTCACCAATTCAGGACCGGACACAAATTTAGAAGGAACACTAGAAATTTCTCTCTCATACTCTACACAAATTAACATATTTGATTAGATTTAAAATTATAATAAATCACATTATTTATGGTAGCTCAAAATTTACTTTTTATATGGGTATGGTTTTTTTATTCATTCAAATAGAATTTAAATTAGAAACGCAAAATTTAGGAGAAATAAATAAAAATTTGAAGTTAATTAATTATTTCTTCATTTAAACCTCCAATTGATATACTGTTTAATTATGATGCTTCACATTTAGTTCAATATATACAAATCCTAATTAAAATATTATTTAAATTCAAAATTAATTATTAATTTTTTCGTTTGACCCTGCGATTGAAATTCCATTTGTTTATAATGTTTTCCATTTAATTAATATATTCAAATTTCAATCAAAATGTTATTTGAATCTCATTAATTAAATATATTTAGATATCATAATGTCATACTATATCTATTTTTAAATGAATTAAGTATTACAAATTTTTAAGAATATAGTTAACAATGATAATAGTTGATAGTTAATTTATAATGTTCTCTCATTTAATTCAATATATTTAAATCTCAATTAAGATGTAATTGAAATATGATTAATTAAATATACTGACATATCATAATATCATAGCACCCCCATTTTTTAAATGAATAGGGTATTACATATTTTTAAAGATATAACTTATTGATTGATGATGATTGATGTTCTCTGCATAAAACAATTCCGTGTTATTTTAAAATTAGTTTAAGTGAATAAAGAAATAAGACTTAAATCCAACTTTTTTTCCCACGTGTCATAATCGAACGAATCAACGAAAAGTGGGTGCGTCCGCGCGCTTTACACATACAGTCAAACATGTAAATGCTTGGCCCCCCCTTTCTGGTGGAATGATAGATCTCACTCACACAGATGGGTGATTGACATGAATGAACTTACATTAGTCGTTTGAGATCAATTGGTGTATTTGGATTTGCCTGTCTTTTCCTCCACTTACCTTCTTTTTTTCCCCTTAGTGCCCATTTCAATTGGCTAATTTTAAATAATTTTGTCCTACAAGGAATTAATATACGGAGAGTTCTCCCCTTAAATGTAAAAATATTCTTTTAAATAAAACACCTAACCTACTAAAATAATCCCATCTAGTCAAAGTGTCCCCAAAAATTATTTAATGACACGGTATTTTTTTTCATGCAATTCAAGATAAAATTCTTCTCATGTGCTTATTTCCAACACTGTAAAATTAGTTCTGAAAAGCTAATCCAAATATAGATAAATTAATTTTGAGCCAAACAAGAGAGGAGTTAGTGTGATTATTATTGACTTTGAAATCTCTTTAATTAATTTTTTTAAAAGAAAAATACATATATTAAGCTGAAACTTTGATGGAATCAAAATGAAACATAGTTAATACTTTCCCCCAGTTCTAAATATAAAATTTATTTTAAAATGTAATTTATATTACAAAATAAATTTTATATTAAGACGATACTTAATAAATAAAATATAATGGCTGAGGAGGCACATGAATGGAAGCACGAGTAGGATTGTGAAAATAGAGAACGTTAGGTTGGTGCGTTGAAAAGGTTCGAGTTTTGAAAGTTAGTTAAGCGGAACGGTCTTTCCTTGGCGTCAACCTAAAAATCTAAGCGTGCCTGAAATGTGGCGCCTCCAACATCCAAACATGCAGCACTCGACAATCAACAACGTAATTAGAAACCGATCATCCGTTCTCTTTTGCGACTGGTGATAACCAACAGTCTCAGCTACCAAATCAATAGCACCCCCTTTTTAATTCATGGCCCACCCCCGTCATCCTCGTTATCTTCTCCTTCTTCTTGCCATTCTCGCTTCCTCACCTTCCTATTCTCAATACCACACTCTGCCTCTAACCTCTTTCACTGAAAAAGAGAAGGAGGTCAAGGAGAGGTGCTCTTCTGCTTTACTTCTCTTCTGGCTTCTCTTACTTTCCCTCCAAGTAAGTACTTTTGTGCTTTTGCTCTACTCTGTCAAACTTGACACAAACCCAGAAAGGTTTATCTCTGAATATCCATGCCAGGGGAAATATAGAAATGGCAGAAGGAAGTGTGTGTGTGTGTTGCAGCTTTAGTTCACTACTTTTTATGCAAGTTTGGAAGATATTTATGCACTAAATAAGTATATTAATTAAGACTTGTAAAGCCTTAGTTCACTTCTTATTGTACCAGTGTTCGTAAGGATATGGTGATGCTTCTTAAGAGTTGTAGACTGATATGTTTTTAATCAAATAAAAGCATAAAAAACAGTGAACTTTGTGTCAATGAGTTTACTGTTTAAGATCGATTTGAGCATGATCCCCAAGTGTATGTTTTTTCTCCCTCATTGATACAGTTTACATGGATTAAGTAATGGTGGAATACCGGCATTTGCTTTCATATATATGTATATATATACATCTCTTACTATATGATGTATCTGTAGAATGGCTGAGGGATTGGATAAGCCTTTGCTTGACCCAGAGAATTTCAGTCGAGAAGGTGTCGATTTGGTAAGTTTCACAACCAAGGCTGACCTTGAATCAAGATTCAGGTCATATTTATCGTACTTTTCAGTTTCATCCTGTACAGAAGAATAACATGTTTGAGTGACTGTTGGTCAGGAACGCATACCATTGGAAGAAGTTTTTGAGCAGCTGAAAACATCGCCAGGAGGACTTTCATCTGATGATGCTGAAGCCAGACTGGAGATATTTGGCCAAAACAAGCTTGAAGAGAAGCCTGTAAGAAGTCGCTTCATGAAGATAGCAGATTTTTTCCCCTCCTAATTCCATGATATAAAATCTGAAGAAGATATTACATGTCTCTAATTGTCAAACATGAACACTGCAAAAAGAGGTCATGTTATGATACAACTAATAGTTCCCGGGGGAAAAAGTTTCCACGATACTTTAGTATGTGTCATACTTTGTAAAACAGAGTATCATTAGTTATTGCAGAGGAAATATATAGACAATTCAGTACTTTACCTCCCCTCAAACATTAAGGCGCAAGAGTTTACAATTAGTTCTTCTCTCCAATGACATTTTGGTTTATGAAAGTCACTGTTGAATATTGGATTGAGAAGTTTCAATCTGTTGTATATTGCTTCAGTGGTATTTTCTATGAGGAGACAACAGAAGAATCTCATTGTTCTAGCATCATCATGCACTTTACTGAAATAACCTCACCTGCAAATATTGATGCAGGAAAATAAAATATTGAAGTTTCTGAGTTTCATGTGGAACCCTCTATCATGGGTTATGGAAGCAGCTGCTATAATGGCAATTGCTCTTGCCAATGGGGGAGTGAGTAAATAACATAATTCATGTTCTGCAATCTTTTCTCATCTTTTTTTTTTTCTTTTTTGGTGAACTGTTTCCTTATTTCTTTATTTGGGTGATATTTCAGGGGGAGGGTCCTGACTGGCAGGACTTTGTAGGGATTGTGTGCCTACTGCTCATAAACTCCACCATTAGTTTTATTGAAGAGAATAATGCTGGAAATGCAGCAGCTGCATTGATGGCTCACTTGGCTCCAAAAACGAAGGTGTGCCTCTTTTTCAATAATCCTCAAACCCATTACCTGTGTTCTCTTTCTTCACAGTGAACATAACTTGTTGAATGAGTTAAAATGTTCTAGAATTATGCAGAACTTCAAGAAGTTCCTTGTTCATGCAGTGTTCCGTTTTTTCTTTTGGGCCTGATATTAGTATTTTGTTTCAAAATCCCGCACAAGATAGAAGTACTTTATGATACCCGGTCAAATGGTCAATAAATTTTACAACTGCTGAAATTTCCCTTCCTTGAACAAAAAGTACCGGAGTTCTCTAACATCCAAATATCCAGGTTCTGAGAGATGGTCAGTGGCAAGAGCAAGATGCAACTATTTTAGTACCTGGAGATATAATCAGCATAAAACTGGGAGATATCGTTCCAGCTGATGCTCGGCTTCTTGAAGGAGACCCTCTAAAAATTGACCAGGCAAGTGTCTGTTAAACTTAGAACAAAATCTTTCGATTCTTTGCTTCACTGATTTCCCATGCATCCCGATCAACCTATTTTTTATTGGTCAAGATGGAGTCAATAGTTATCTTGGTTTTTGACTTAAGATAGTTCTCTGCAGTCAGCTCTCACAGGAGAGTCATTGCCTGTAACCAAGAAGAAAGGAGACGAAGTCTTTTCTGGCTCAACATGTAAGCATGGAGAGATTGAAGCTGTAGTCATTGCAACAGGAGTTCACACCTTTTTTGGAAAGGCAGCACATTTAGTTGATAGTACTATAGTTGTTGGACATTTTCAAAAGGTGACTTTTAGAAAATCCTTTAGCGTGGTTATCTGATAACGCTCACTCGATAAAGAATGTTCATATATTCGTCAATTCTATAAATGGTTTAATAGTTTAACTCTGTTATTGACTACTTATCTGCAGGTCCTAACCTCAATTGGGAACTTCTGCATTTGCTCTATAGCTGTAGGGATGATTATTGAACTCGTAGTAATGTATCCTATAGAGAAACGTTCATATAGGGATGGAATCAACAACCTTCTTGTTCTCTTAATTGGAGGAATTCCCATAGCCATGCCAACAGTCCTATCTGTGACGCTTGCAATTGGCTCTCATCGACTTTCACAGCAGGTGTGACTTTTTACTATATTAACCATTAACCAGTGACAGTCAGATTTGAGGTCAAATTCATTTTCCACTATTATATGATTTTCACCAAGACCCAACTGAATTTGATGAAGTTAATATTTTGTCCTCATTATTGAAGAACACGCCATAAATCATATGCTATGTTTAAATTTAATGCACAAAAGCATATCTGTTTGCTGACAATGTTTTTCTTATTAAGGGAGCCATCACAAAGAGAATGACAGCAATTGAAGAGATGGCAGGTATGGATGTACTCTGCAGTGATAAGACTGGAACTCTTACCCTGAATCGTCTTACTGTTGACCGAAACCTTGTAGAGGTACATAAAACTGTCCAATAGAAGCTACAGATTTTAGTACCAAGTGTACAGATGATGGATACTTAGACGGTTCTGATTTTTGCTTGTATTCCTTATAGAACCTCGCTTCTGTGATATTGAATAGGTCTTCAACAGCAACATGGACAAAGATACGGTTGTCCTACTAGCAGCCAGAGCAGCTAGGATGGAAAACCAGGATGCCATTGATGCTGCCATTGTTAATATGCTAGCTGATCCAAGGGAGGTATAGATGCTCATGTTATTTTGATGAGGCAAGTTTTCAACCCTGCTTTTGGCATGGGCTAGTACTAAGAGAAGAAAAAAAAATTTTCTTTCCTCCACAGGCACGTGCTAACATCACTGAAGTTCATTTTCTACCATTCAATCCCGTAGACAAACGTACTGCCATTACATATATTGATTTTGAAGGCAACTGGTATAGGGCCAGCAAAGGAGCTCCTGAACAGGTATGAAAATTAAAAGAGATTAAATTTTATTTTGATGAATACAATATACAATTATCCCCAATGCAGAAAAGAAGGATCTAGGTCATCAAATTTAGAAGTTTCAATTTGAGTTATCATAATAACATGAGATGATAACTCAAATTTGCATGAGTGTTATGGATTCTCGCCCGTTAAATAATTGGCAGGGGATTTGATTATTATCTTTTATGTATGAAGCAAACCTATTTGGTAAAGTTCTATCTAGGAAATATTAGTCCCTATCCCCGGCTAAGCATGCTCCTAACGTCTTACCAAAAAAGTCCTCTTCAAACCTGGGTTTTGCATTACACCTTCACTCTTTATATTGTTTCTTGAATATCAGATTCTAACTATGTGCCAAGAGAGAGATGAGATTGCCGGAAAAGTTCATGCCATCATTGACAAATATGCTGAAAGGGGCTTGCGATCTCTTGCAGTTGCCTTCCAGGTTCAGCATCTTACCTATCCTCCTCTATCTTTTCCCGTCCGACTGAATTCACAATGCATTGAAGCGAAAGGGTATCAATTTGTCATTAATAGAGAGAAATTCTGCAATCCCACATCGTAATCATATGATTTAGGCCATTTCTTAACATCATTTTATTTCCATATTGAGCAAAATTCTATGATAACCTTTTCAGGAGGTTCCTGAAAAGTCCAAGGAGAGTCCCGGAGGTCCTTGGACCTTTTGCGGGCTGCTCCCCTTGTTTGATCCTCCAAGACATGATAGTGCTGAGACTATACGTAGAGCACTTAACCTCGGAGTCAATGTTAAGATGATTACAGGTAAATATGAAAGTCTTACAACATATTAAGGGATGTATAGTGTTTCTAGTTCTATAAAAGCCTGTGTTGTTGCTATTCCGTTTCTCTACCTGCAAGGTAACTTTGAGTCTTCTGTGTTGTTGGTCATCATTGAGGCAATCATTTGTTAATAAATTCTGATTTAGGACTAGTAAAGATAATTCTTCTTCCATCTCTTTGTTTTCATCTCCATAAAGATTAATATCAATTCGGGAACTGTAACAACATTACCGTTGAGAAAATTGATTCTTACCATCTTGGAAGTTAGAATAAATGATCACATACATCAGAAAATTTTGTTTACTTCTCACATAGGAAATCATTGACGAGTTTGAAGGACAATTAAACCAGATTACATGTGTGAATGCAGGGGATCAGCTGGCCATTGCAAAAGAGACAGGCCGAAGACTTGGTATGGGGACAAACATGTACCCTTCTTCATCATTGTTGGGCCGTGACAAAGATGAAAATGAAGCCCTCCCAGTAGACGAGCTCATTGAAAAGGCAGATGGATTTGCTGGTGTATTTCCGGTACTTCATCCTAATATTTCACTATTATCTTTCCTTTGTTCTCATTTATATCAAAATACTAAAGAGAAAAATTAGTTTAACAGGAAACCATACACCAAAAAATTTGAATAATTTACAGAGCTTCAGTGACTTTGAAGAACAATCAAAATCCAGGTTGTAATATTACACAGACCATCCACTGATTTTTTTTTTTTTTTTACTCTTGCCATACTCGCAGAACACAAGTACGAAATTGTGAAAATTTTACAAGAAAAGAAGCACGTAGTTGGAATGACTGGAGATGGTGTAAATGATGCTCCGGCTTTAAAGAAAGCAGACATTGGGATTGCTGTGTCAGATGCAACTGATGCTGCGAGAAGTGCTGCTGATTAGTTTTAACTGAGCCCGGTTTAAGTGTTATTATCAGTGCTGTGTTAACTAGCCGAGCTATATTTCAAAGAATGAAAAATTATACAGTTAAGTGTCCATCTTCCTCTTCTGCTTTATATCATCGCGGATCAACTATACCATACTGCTTCTATATATTATATATAACATCAAGCTGGAAAGCATGCAACCGATTTGATTTTTTTTGTTTTTTTGGCTAGCTTTTGTTCTGACTCGGTGTAACACTGATGGCTCATTTAAATGCAGATATATGCAGTCTCCATAACCATTCGGATAGTGGTAAGATAAGTTTCATCGCCTCTATATTAGTGTCATTTTCCTTGAACTTCTATCCAACGTGGGTTTGTTTGGAAATTCATACATTATGTTTCTTACAGCTTGGTTTTATGCTTCTGGCATTGATTTGGGAGTATGATTTTCCACCTTTCATGGTCCTGATCATCGCCATACTGAATGATGGTAAGGGTTCATAACGTATACCCTGCAGTCCCCCCCCCCCCTCTCCCTTTCAAGCAGAAATAATAATTGGCAAGATAGAGAAAGAGCATATCTTCACCGGAAAAAAAAAAAAGGATAAAGAAAGGCCATATGGAAACTGAAAATGACAAACCAGATTTTCCTTGTTTTCACAGCATTTCCACTATACGATAGCTCATTATGAGCAAATTTCTACTTTCAAGCATTAACAACTCAAATGTTTACTAATGTCAGCCGTAAGTTGTATATATCATCTTTATCTTTAGTATTATTAAAATTAAAATATTTGTCCATCCATTCTTTCCATCTGGATAATATAGAAGAAAATTGCAGAACTGTTTCATAAGATCTGTTTTTTATGATCCCCGACTTTGAATAGTCATAATTCAAAGCGCTAATTTTTCTCCAAAATCAGAGAGAAACAAAATAACTGAACAATCAGAACAAAGAAAATCATTTACATGTAAGGTTTGTACTCAAAGAAGTGTCTGCATTTAGGGACTATTATGACCATATCCAAAGATCGCGTAAAGCCATCACCGACTCCTGACAGTTGGAAGCTGCCAGAGATATTTGCAACTGGAGTGGTTATTGGGACTTACCTTGCCTTGATTACTGTTCTTTTCTACTGGGCCGTAGTGCACACCACTTTCTTTGAGGTAATACTTTTGTGTTTCTTTTCTTTGCTAGCCATCATTGTGCTGCTATCATGCCAAGCCAAAAGATTCATAGTTTAGACCAAGTAATCTTTTTTCCCCCTCCTGCAGACACGCTTCCATGTAGCCTCTATATCCAGTGACAGTGAGAAAGTTTCATCTGCTGTATATCTTCAAGTCAGTATCATCAGCCAGGCTTTGATTTTTGTAACACGAAGTCAAGGATGGTCATATCTAGAGAGACCTGGAGGCCTCTTGATGTGTGCCTTTGTTGTAGCTCAACTGGTAATCTCACTCACGCAAATATTTAAACCTACTCCAAGGAATTTGAAAGTGCTGAGTTTTCCAGTAATGCATATGTCTAACCTTCAGTATTGGACCTACAAATATTTTCAACACAAAAGAAAACACCCCCCCCCCAAAAAAAAAAAAAAAATCATTAATTTGATTAGAAAATCAAGAAAAACTCTAGTTATCTATGATAGGTTTCATTTTGATGTTAACCAGGTGGCCACCTTAATAGCTGTGTATGCACATATCAGCTTTGCTAAAATTACAGGCATTGGATGGGGATGGGCTGGTGTTATATGGTTATACAGTTTGATCTTTTATATACCTTTGGACATTATCAAGTTCACAATTCGCTACATTTTGAGTGGCCAAGCCTGGAATCTGGTATTTGACAGAAAGGTTAGTACCTGACAATAATAATGTATCTTTTGTTTGAGCTATTCAGTTTCAGGTTCAATGGACTAAACAAACCCTAATTTGTCTATAAACAGACTGCTTTTAGTTCTAAGAAAGACTATGGGAAAGAAGACAGGGCTGCACAATGGATTGTTTCTCAGAGAAGCTTACAAGGAGTATTGAGCGTAGGCTTAGAAGTGAATAATGGAATCGGAAGGCGATCTTCTTTGATTGCTGAACAAGCCAGGAGACGTGCTGAAATCGCCAGGTACCTTTTCTTTTCTCCCCCAACATTTTCTCTTCCAGGTTCTAACAGAGAAAGATATCAACTTTCAAGAGCTAAAATAGATCTGTCTTCCCTCAATTTGCATTGCTTGATTCAATATTCATAAACAATGCGAATTCTGAACAAAAATGGTGTGAAACTGAGCAGGCTGGGAGAATTACACACTTTGAGAGGACATGTAGAGTCTGTTTTGAGACTCAAGAACTTGGACCGGAGTGTTCTTCAATCAGCGCACACAGTGTGAAAGCCAGCACAACAACTCCAAGCTTAATCAGGAACCAAAATTTTCAGTTTGTGTGGCGAGTTTTGGTATTTCATTTCATTATTCCTAATCAAAGAGAATTGATTTCACGGTACCGAAGACCACAAAGGGATCTTCTTCTTCCTCTTCTATAGAGACAAGCCTCTGCTCATCTTTCTATGCCATTGGGGACTAATAAGATTCTTGTAATTTTCATTAATAAATCATAACAGAGTGAGCAGTGAGCTTTTTTTTTTTTGGGCTTCATGGCATGCTTATTTAGTTAAGTACTTTTCCGGTACTTAATATAGGACCTAATTCTTGAATTGGTTTTGGTCCTAAATATAAGATCCATTTATCATATTTATCAGTTTTCTCTAAATTACCCCTACGGATACTTCATCAACTATAATCAAATAGAAGAGGAAGAATGGGTATTAAGAAAGATAATTATGGTGTTTTAGAAAAAATGTGTCATTTTTCTTATAATTAACTAACTTACCTAACTTCCTTAATCTAATCAAATTAGTTAAATGGGTTTTATATTAAAGACCGGAGGAGGAGTATATATATGATTGGAGGAGGATTGTTAAATTCTGTCACTCTGCTTCTCCACACTGCCAAGTTCACTGACGGAAATTCCAGTAAGCACGAGTTTTTTTTTTTGGGAAAAAATTCTAAAAAAATATGTAGAATTTTAAAATTTTAAATCAGTATTAATTGTTACACTCAAAATAAATGACTATATTTAAAAAACAAATGACAACGTATTTTATAATAATTCTTAATTTAAAATTTTAAAATTCAACAGTTATTTTTTAAAGATTTTTCCTTATAAAATGAATAAATAAAAAACAGAAAAACGACAAAAGCAAGGCGACCGACACTGCAATTCTGCAAAAGGCATATTTTGGAAAGGCAAGTGGGATTTAGAGGTAGGTGATGTGGCCCCCATCATTTTTTAAAATATAATTTCGCCATTATTATTAATATTCATAATTTCATAATTTACACAAAAGTGAAGCTTCAATTATTCCGCATTCTTAAAGAAGGATAAGAAAAGTTTTTGCATTCATACCAACCTCCAATGTATTTGATCTTTTTTGTCCATTGCCCCCAGTGACTTCAAATGAACCCTACTATGTGGTTTGGTGTGGCGATCCTTCTTTTAAAACTTTTTTATTTTAATTTCCACCGTAAATATGAGGTTCGGTCAATATATATACACAAATATAAAGAGCTTTTTAATAATATTCGATCTAAATTTAAGGATGAATAAAGTTGGCCAAAAAAACTTAAAACGATTAACAAGTAACTTGGTGAGTTTTTCGCATTTTAATTTTTCATTTTTATCCTGATCAATGCATAAAAAATGCAGAGAATCTAAGTTGCTAGATTTCAATGCTTTTACCGTATATGTGGTCTAATTATAAGACAAAGTTAATTATTTTTTCAATTTTAAAAAGTGATCATTTATAATTTTGTCTTTTACTAAAGTTAACTAACAACAATTTTGTGCAAGTGAGGAGGGATAATATTTAAAACAAAAAAAAAAGAAATTTAACTACCACGTTTTTACTTTATATTTAAGACTAAACAAGGTCTAAAAACTTTGCCTTGTAATTAGGAGGAAGGTATGATTTAAGGCTAAATAAATTTTAGAAATTTTATTATAAGCTCATGCGATCAAGTTTAACCAATAAATACAGACTAGATTGAGTTAGTAATGAAAGAATCCAACAGTATTACAGACTAGATTAATTAATAATGTCTATTTGGTTTTAGGCACAAAAAATCTAAAAAGAGTAGCCAATAAAATAAAAGTAAGAAGAAGGCACTAGGCATACCATTTCAAAGTTTGTTTTCGTGATCCTCAGTCATGTTTTTCTTAAAAGGAACAAATAAGTAATAAATTACTATACTTTCTTTTTTTAGTTTGCCAAAAAACGCGTGGGCTATTTAGCTCGTTTGACCAGGAAGAAAACCACGAAGATGGTTATGGAATCTATCCCACGGTATATAATCTTTGAGATAAAACTCACGTGTCATTCATTCATGCCCGTGAAAGCTACAGGAGGGAAGAAAGTCCAAAACGTAAAAGATAACCAGGGATGCAGTGGTCACACAACCAATGTCTATAATTTTTCCCCTTAATTATTAGAAAATAAATGTATATGTATCGTATATGGTAGTATATACTGATACTGTGGCAGTAAAGTAAGTAAAACTTCTGTGGCTTTGGATTCTTCTGGCAATTCGTGCTTTCCAGCTTTTCATGGCCATGGCTATATGTCTAACCATAAACCCATAACCTCATTCAGTGGGAAAGTTTAAGAATTGGCTAAAAGGGCTTCATGCCCTTCCCTTTTGGCTTTCTGGGTTAGAAAGTTTTGTGGGTACAGACTGATTCAGAGAGAAAGTGAGAGAAAGAGAGAGATGTTGGAGGATGGAAGGCTGGTAGTGCTGTTCATCAGCATCTGTGTTCTGGGTTTAATCCCCATTGCCATCAATGGCGACACGGATCCAAGTGATGGTTAGTATCTTCAGTGGCTTTACTCGCTAGTTCACTCCTTTCATGAGTTCCTGAGTTCCTTGTAACTCGATGTATCATTGCGGTGAAATTTGTCACTAGTGATTCTTCTTTAACTCTTCCATTTTGCCTGCTTTTCTTGGTTGTCATGAGTTTCGGTTTCTGAGTCAGTCACTACTGATTCTAGCTGATCTGTTGAGTGTCACACCTTACTTCTATCATCACACTCACTGTTTGGACGGTCGTTATTCATTTAGATTGCTGGCTTTCAAAGCGTTCGGTGGCCTCTTGCTCTCCATGCAAATGATTTCAACAATTAAAGGGATTATATTATCTTTAAATTGTATGCTCTGCGTGTTATATCATAATGTCAAGTCATGTTTCTTTGGATTCTTCACTAACATCCCTTTCATTAGAAAAACTCATTCAGTGCATAACGTAAATCTATATCTAAGTTTTTGGTAACGTAATTTCCTGCTAAAGTGTGCTTACTTTTCTGTGCCTATTCAGTGAAGTTGAATTGTAGTTGCCTCGCCTGATGAGTGGGCCTCGAAATGTTGTACTAATCCGTAGGTGAAAAACAATTTCTAGGCGTTGGGTGTTACGACACAAGAACTAATTCATTCTTCAATCTTCGTGCTTGTTATCATCCGTGCGCCATGGCCTGTAGCTGCCTTTCATCTTATAGGAGTTATTATCCAGTGAACTCAATATTTTCGGTGCTTCTTGTTTCGCGTTCGAATTGATGATATGTTGACAAATGCTTAAAAAAATAATAAAGGAAAAACAGAGATCTATAAGAAAGATTCGCACCCAAAGTCTAATACTTCTGAGTTCTATGTTTTCCCCAGAGGGACCAATACAGAATAATCTTCGATTTTGTGAAAATTTTCTCATTTCTAACTCAGATAATTTGGCATTCATTAGCTCATTCATGCTTATTAATATTTTGCTGGATGATGTTATCATATTAGGTTTATTTTGTTTAAGAGTGAAGTAGACACGGGGGACAAATAAGCACCAACATTAAAAATCTAGGGTTTGAATTTCTCTTGTACATATTTTAGGTTTGCTAACTTGGTGTATCTGAATGTCTGATGCAGCTGCTGCTCTAAGGGTAATGTTTGGCAGCATGAATTCACCATCCCAGCTAGGTTGGCCTGCAAGTGGTGATGATGCATGTGGACAGCACTGGAAGGGCATTAGTTGCTCAGGCAACCGAGTCACAGAGATGTAAAGTTTCACTCTCTCATTGCCTTCACATCACATGACAACTTTTTGTTCACACTGATTTTTTATGATTAGTCTTTGTTACTTCTTATCAGCAAGTTACCTGGCCTTGGACTAACGGGAACACTAGGCTACCAGTTACAAACCTTGACATCTGTGATCAACCTGTAAGAATAATGGTCTCGTGTATCTAGTGTTCAATTTTGATGCAATGTTATGCTGCTCGTGACCATCTAAATTTTACAGGGACATGAGTAATAATAATCTTGGAGGCACCATACCATATCAACTTCCTCCAAATGTGCAGCGATTGTATGTTTCTATATGCAAGTGGTTACTACTATCTTTTATTTCCATTCTGATAATGTGACTTTAACATCATATTTCTTCACTTCCAGAAACCTTGCTAACAACAACTTCACTGGGGAAGTAGCTTATTCTATTTCTGATATGACTTCTCTTACATACCTGTATGTGTTTTTCTCAATTTATCATGATTGTTCCTTATTGATCCCTTTTGCCAGCAACTGATTTTCTTAAATTTTTTTCCCGGAAAATGTAGAAATCTTGGTCACAATCAACTCCAGGGCGCACTGAGTGTCAACTTTCAAAAGCTTTCTTCACTCTCCACATTGTGAGATTTCTTCCTGCCCTTCGACTATGTAAAATGCGTCTGGATGGTTGCTAGTTTTTTGTTACATATAAGATATTGTCTTGGGCTGTATGATGTGAACATTACCCGGTGAAAACTCTAAAGTTTTGGTGACATTTGAGGAACAAGTGAATAGTGACAATAAATTCTCTTCTGGCAGGGATCTCTCTTTCAATTCTCTGTCAGGTGACCTTCCTCAGAGTTGCACCTCACTTTCAAGCATCACCACCATGTAAATGTCTAAAATTGTTTATGTTTTACATTGATAATTTACATGGTGTTCATAGCATTTCGGTCTGTCCTGTTCGCTTTTGTACAGGTATTTGCAAAATAACCAGTTTACAGGCACCATTGATGTCCTTGCTGGTCTGCCTCTTCAAAATCTGTATGTCTCTTTTGTTTTAGATAACGTAGATGGAATGTCCTTTCCTGATCTAATTGAAATTCCTTGAAAACAGATACACTTACTTTCTTATATGCTCTCAGGAATGTGCAAAACAATCATTTTACAGGTTGGATACCAGATCAATTGAAAAACATAAACCTACAGTAAGCATTGCTATTATCAGAGGTTTTCTAAATAAAAATATGTTTCTTTTTTAGTAAATCTTGCAGTATTTTATAATTGATTAAACTGAATGACAGGAAGGATGGCAATGCATGGAGCTCAGGCCCTGCACCCCCACCCCCACCTGGGACACCTCCTGCGACTAGCAGCACACGGACTCACAAAACTGGTGGGGGCAGTGGAAGAAACACCCCATCAAATGCTGATACCAGTGACAACGATAAAAAATCTGGTATAGGAGGTGGTGGCATTGCAGGAATAGTGATCTCCATTTTAATTGTTGGAGCAATAGTAGCATTCTTTCTGATGAAGAGGAGATCCAGGAAGCCATCTGCAGATATAGAAAATGTTGACAATCAGCCTTTTGCTCCTCTTGCATCAAATGAAGTGCATGGTAACGTATTTATTGACCGTCAGCGTTTTGCATGTTCTCATTCTTATCAATTTACAGGCTGTCATTATTTTTATGCTTCTTTAATGATCATATTCCTTGATCATCTGTTATTATTATACTCTCCATTCTCCTCGTATTCAGTTTTGCTTTCTTATCTGTCATTTTGGTGCACAATTTGCTCTATAATAGAAGATAATAGCAATTAGCTCAACTCTTCTTTCGAGGGGAGGATATGATCCTGATGCCGTGCAGATATCATATAGCAATTAAACTGAAGGAGAATTTTCTATGATTTTCCCCCTTCTAATTAGTTTTCTTCAGTTTTCACGATGTTTAGGATCACTTGCCCATATCTGGCTCATAACTAATATGGTTTTTGCCAAATTGATGCTTGCAGTTAACATTGATGATTTAGTTATGCTGATTTTGTTACTTGGTCATCAGAAGTTGATATATCTTCTGTAATACAGAATTGAAGTCAGTGCAAACATCCTCTATACCTGACACAAAGACTTTTGTTCCTTCTGCCTCATTCAATCTCAAACCTCCACCTATTGATCGTCACAAATCATTTGATGAAGATGAATTTTCAAAGAAGCCCGATATTGTAAAGAAAACTGTAACAGCTCCTGCAAATGTAACATTATATTCTGTAGCAGATCTACAGATTGCTACTGGCAGCTTCAGTATGGATCACCTTCTTGGTGAGGGATCTTTTGGGCGTGTTTACCGTGCTCAATTTGATGGTGGAGAGGTATTTCTCACCTGTTGTTCTCTCGCAATTCCATTTTAAATTTCAGCACCGATATGGTACCCTTATGCCACAGTTCAGTGCCACACAGGTCATTATTTTCCGTAATAGTATACAGTCACATTTACCGTTGTCATAAATAAAAGTTATTAATGGATTTAATTATTTTCTTTTATTTTTTGGGATTGGTAGGTTCTTGCCGTGAAGAAGATAGATTCATCTGTCCTTCCTAATGATATGTCTGAAGATTTTATTGAAGTCGTTTCAAATATCTCCCAGCTGCACCATCCCAATGTAACAGAGCTCATTGGTTATTGTTCAGAGCATGGACAACATCTTCTGGTCTATGAGTTTCATAAAAGTGGATCATTGCATGACTTCCTTCACTTGCCAGATGAACATATCAAACCATTAATATGGAACTCCCGTGTCAAGATTGCTTTGGGAACTGCACGTGCTTTGGAGTAAGTTGCTACTTGATGATAGGATATGGGATTAGAAGATCCTGCTATAACATTTCTGAGGAAATTGTGCATCATTGCATGACACTTCTTAACCTTAACTTCCTAATTCATTTCTCTCCTAGTTCTCTATCTGCGTTATATAATATGCCTAGCTTCCTGCTTAACTTGCATGTAAGCATGTATCATTGACTGGTATCCTGGCACGTTATGCGGTAAATTGTCTTCCTATAAATCTTCAGGCAAAAGGGGAAAAAAAAAAAAAAGTTTTCCTATAAATCTGTCTTCATAAAATTTGCCTAAGTTACTTGCTGACCCATATAGCTAAATTGGTTCGATTCAGTATTTCTCTATTTTGTGTTTTATATCGTGTTTTAAATCACTCTTCATCCCTTCTTCTAAGATGGTGTATAATTACAATATTTGAACTTAAGACTGGAAATGTTGGAACAGGGAAGAATTACTTTGAAAGAATGAAACATGCTCTATTTTGGTCCACTGTAAATGCAAAAGTCTACATAATTATCATACAGGAAGGGAAAGGAACATGCCAATGGATTAAGGCATTCGCTTGCAGTAAAAAATTTCCACTGGTTTTGTTGCTAAATTTTTGGTAACATGGACTGAGCATCAGGAAATGATCAAAATGCTTGCAATGAGACTTGAAACAAACTGACTTTGCATGCTGAAAATTTTATTCCAGGTACCTGCATGAAGTTTGTTCACCATCAGTTGTTCATAAAAATGTTAAATCAACCAACATATTGCTTGATACGGAGCTTAATCCTCATCTTTCTGACAGTGGATTGGCAAGCTATATTCCAAATGCCGACCAGGTGATTTTGGGGCTTTACGAACCAAATGAATGGTTTTATTATTAAAATATGTGAAAAGTTTCTTTCAGTTGTGATAGATCCAGGCTCCTTTTTTGTGGCCAAAATAGATCTAGGCTCTTGCCATGGCTATTTTTCTCCATTCTTCCAGACTTTTCTGTTTTCAATTTCACTGTTAGTTCTTCTTTAATTGTCCTAGTTGACTGGGGATCAAAGGAATTGAGGATTAATTTTTTTTGAAAGAATCTCTTAATAGAAGTAAGCTATGCAAGTATTGGTACAATATCACCAGGTGCTGTGCGATTTACCCAAAAAAGAAATGAGAAAAACTTGCATGCCGACTGATCCCATTGGATGGATGAGTTGTTAATAATGCTCCTGAAAAGTGCTTCTTTTCCTGTGACAAAGGGACATCAGTCAGAACATTAAAATTTCTGCAAGTCTTCTAATGTGTTTCATGTTCAGGTATTAAACCATAATGCTGGATCGGGATATGAGGCACCTGAAGTTGGCCTGTCTGGTCAGTATACTCTGAAGAGTGATGTCTACAGCTTTGGAGTTGTCATGTTGGAGCTCCTTAGTGGACGGAAACCATTTGATAGGTAAATAATGGATACACATACCGGACTAGATTTCTACACATGATCACTTGCATGTGGCACACAAGTGTTTTTTTTTTTTTAATTTTTATTTTGGGTAATAAAGGAGGCCACACGTGCATTTTTTTATGACCTATGAAGCAACATAATTGATGTGAGTACACACTTGTGCATAATTTTATATGAACTTTAAGTCAGATTCTTTTACAAGACTACAGTTGTTCACTTATCATGAAATGGAATAGAAAATTTGCATTTTGTTTTTAATTTGCCAGTGCTGCTTTACTCAATATTTGAGAGCCTATGTTATCTGAGTAATTTAAAAATTAAGGAAGAAATGCCAGCCTTGTCATTTTTCTGATTTTTTCCAAAACATTTCCTAACAGCTCAAGGCCGAGGTTGGAGCAGTCTCTAGTTCGATGGGCAACTCCACAACTTCATGATATTGATGCACTGACTAAAATGGTTGATCCTGCACTGGAAGGTCTTTACCCTGTTAAGTCTCTTTCCAGGTTTGCTGATGTTATCGCTCTCTGCGTTCAGGTTAGTATGATGTTGCGTCCCACATTTTTTCTGGTCTGAGTAAATTTTACGTTTCTTTTTCAAAATCTATTTGAATTCTTGCTGCAATGAAACTTGAACATGAGATTGGAGAGGGGTCATTAGTTCTCAACCATTAAAGTATGTTCCTTTGAGAACAATAAAGATTTGGATGTGTTAATGCATTCTGAATTTTTTTTTTTAATCCCAATTTTGGACAGCCGGAGCCTGAATTCCGACCACCGATGTCAGAAGTGGTTCAGGCATTGGTCCGATTGGTGCAACGTGCAAACATGAGCAGGCGAACAACATTTGGATCCTCGGACGGAGGATCCCAACGAGGAGATAACCCAGAAGCACAAGAAATGTAAATTGGAAAGAATGGCTTGTGTCAGAAAACGGCATCGTAGGAAAAGTGGTTGGAATTTTTCTGTTATTTATTTATAATCCTTAGCAGTACTCTCCGGCGGAATGATTGCCCTTTGATTAGCCAGTTAGACAATTACTGCTAATGTGGATTTAGATCTTAAGCAGTAATGCACAATGTATTTAACCGAACATCGTAACCCAAAATAGCGGCGGTGAGCATGGGGTCCGCTTTCTTTGCATTCTTCCGGGCCCCGCGGCCGAAAAAAGGTTTTATATCTTAATATTGCTAAAATCTACGTTTACTCCTCTAAGTTTAAGTTAAATTTTAAGTTAACCCTTTTAAGTTTATGAAATGTATTTTTTTATTTTTTTATCTTTACACCATTAATTTCATTTAACAAAAAATACTAGCTCATTAGATTTAAATGGTAATTCTGCAATTAAATATGCATAATTACTTAATATACTATTTTTATATTTTATAAAGTGTATAAATATTGTCAAGAATGCAAAATTTTATCGATAGTCTCAATTTTGCTCTAATCACAATAAATATTATATTTATTCTCTAGTACTCCTCTGATCTTTAATATAGAATCTAATTCTTGAGTTGATTTTAGTCCTAAATATAAGACTATTTTTATATTTATTAATTTTATCTAAATTACTTTTATAGATATTCTTTCAACCATAATCAAGTAAAAGGAAGAGAGAGGATATTAAGAAAGATAATTATAGTATTTTAAGAAAAATGTGTCACTTTTCTTATAATTAACTAACTTACCTAATTTTTTAATCTAATCAAATTAGTTAAATAAGTTTATATTAAGGATCATAGGAGTATCTTTTACTATTGAATATTTTCATGATTTTAGGTTGTAAATTAGTTTGTAAATTTTGTTTTATTTAATTTTAGTATGGGTGGTAGAAAAAATATGATTCATGAATACGTTACACACACACACATTGCCAACTAATATTTTATGACATAGATACATATATAGACGCATCTCATCCTATATTTCTGAAAAGGTACAAGTGTCAATGCATTAGAGACCTATCTATTAGTGCTTCATACTTATTCCCCAAAACCTAAAAAGTACAAGCCAATCATTATTTATTGTCCCCATTTTTAATAACGAGAATTGGTTCAGTTAGTTAAAAAAAAAAATTCATAACTAGAGCAAAAAAAACGAGTTGAGCCTCCGGTCTGTTTAAGTCAAGAGCTGGGTTCATGATTTGGAGTTTTTAAAAGTAAGTTGAGCTTAAAAAGATCAGTTCTGTAAGGCCTAAAATTAAAAGGACTAACCCTATAGGATGGTAGGCTGATTAGTTTAAACTCGCCAATATTTTTTTTAATTTCTATTTTTTTAATGTAAACTTAATACTTGTTTAGTTGTTTAATATGAACTTAATAAGCCTAACAAAACAAAACAAAAAATGAACTTAATGCTCATTTAGTTGTTTAATATGAACTTAGTGTTTGTTTAGTTATTTATGTCTACCTTCCATTTAGTTTGTCTATTCAATAGATTCTATTGTAATGTGATAGATGTTTTAAATGCTTATATATGATGACGTTTATGTTTGTTATTTAATTTATTCATATTTATATCTTTTATTAGTAATTTTACTTTTATTTTTATTATTTCAATAAAATATGCAATAAACAAAAAAAATTACATTTGTAGTTAAACGGGTCAAAAACTCAACCTAAAAAATTCACCTATTTTTGAGATTCAAGCTTAAATGGGCTAGCTTTTTTAGGCTCGATTGTAACAGACGAATTCTTTTCCCAGTACTACTTGTAACCCACAAGGCCATGACTTCAAATCCCACTATCAATATGAAAAACTTATTAGTAAATGATCTGTAAATACCTCTGTAAATACTCTAAGCCTAAAAACATGCCTAACAACTCTCCCAAACTTTTGAGTTAACCGGAAGAAAAAAAACTCAACAAAATAATAAAGATAGCAACATGATTTTGTTTTTAAGAGGAGGAAAAGGGGTTGAGGTAACCAAGTCACTACCCTCGCTGCTTAATATAAACTAGATAATTAATTTGAATAAATTAAAAAATTAATTAAATTAATCATATGTGATAAATATATATTATTTTTCTAAAATATTCTTACTAATCATGTATTTTAACTAAAACTACTATTTAATAAAACCTTTAAGATATACAATTACTACAAAAAAAAATATGAAAAACAAAATAGATTAAAATTTTATATTTATAACTTAATTAAACGTCAAACAAGAACACTAAGGACTCGATGTAGTATTAGTTTATTATTCTGATAGTTTCAGGCACGAGAAGCGGTTAAGGTAGGAAAAAGTCTTGGCACAAATATGTTAAACAAAGTCAAAATACATTGTCCACGTTCAGCAAGGTGAATTTCATAAACTGCCCAGATAATTTTGATTTTTTTTTTTTGGGCCTTGAACAGATAATGTTGAATTTTGAATGCATGTAAAAATTCCAGCTGCTAATGTTGATATTTCTTTTACCAAACATCGGTCGGGAAAAGATGATTTAATTGTACACCATATACTTTGGTGTTGCGCTGAACTTCTGGTATCCTTTGATGACTTTGTTTACTGCATCAAGGAAGTCTTTCTCCGTCACAGTCTTCCTCCGAGCACGAATGGCATACATACCAGCTTCAGTACATACACTCCTTATATCAGCTCCTGGAGAGAGCGACAGAAAAAACTTAAGGAAACTGAAATGTTGAGTAAAATAGTATTCCTCCAATCCTGAATAAGACCCACTTTGTAATGTAATTTACACTACAAAGTACGTCTTATATTTAGGATCAGAAGAGTAGTATATATGCATACAAGGGGCTCAAGAAATAAGGAAGCTAAACTGGGAAATAATTTCACCGAGAAAGTATAATCGTTGTCATACTAAATTGATACACATAAGTAATTTAATGGCCGAAAGGTAAAGCATAAAGCAGAGATATCAGTTTTGAAGGCGTTGTACTACCTGTGGAATTTGGACAAAGCCGAGCAAGAAGTTCAAATCTGATGTCCCTTTCACAGTTCATAGTTCTCGTGTGTATCTTGAATATCTGAGCCCTGCTCTCTAGGTCAGGGAGCCCGAATTCAACTTTCCGATCCAACCTTCCAGGACGTAGAAGTGCTGGATCTAGAGTGTCCGGCCTAGAATTTATAAGCCAAATCAAAAAGGGTCAATGTCAGTTACTTCCACATTTTTCCAAGAGGCATGAGAGAAGGAAGGAGCAGACTGTAAGAAGCGAAGCAATATTTCAGAATTTAAACAGTCAAGAAGACTGGATCATTTTTACAGCAAGCATGAACTACAACAAATGAGAAAACAATAAAAATTAGCCCACGTCAATCTATGCTTGTATGTTCAGTTTGGAAACAAAAAGAACGAAAAAATAAATTTAGCCAAAGTGCATGCTCTTAATGTTGCCAATTTTCAATCCATCCGATACCTTTCCATCTTTTTGTTTCTCAGACAATAGCTAAGAGTTGATTCGACCGCAAAAAACCAATCAAGAATATTGGCTTCTCATGTTAGTTATTCATGAGGTTAAAGGTGCAGCGAGGAGCATGAGCTACCAATCATCGAGTTTGCTGATATGCAAAGGTATAATTGCAAAGGAAAAATAGTAATGTTGGGCATGTAATTACAAAAGCTAAAACATGTCATAAAAATTTTCACATTCTAATGTGTGCAAGTTTTTGAAGCTAAAGAGTGCCATATACTACTAAGACATTCTTGAGTGCAATATCATCATGGCCATAATGGCTCAAATGAACGCTTTACATGTAAGCATTCAATGTCATAAAAATAAAAGTTCCACATGGCTACCAAATCAACTGACCTGTTTGTTGCCATCAAAACCTTGATGTTCCCTCGAGCATCAAAACCATCAAGCTGATTCACAATTTCAAGCATTGTTCGCTGAACCTCATTGTCCCCACCAACCCCATCATCAAATCTGGCACCTCCTATTGCATCAACTTCATCAAAAAATACAATACATGCCTTCTTTGAACGGGCCATCTGAAGGAGAAGACACTTGTCAGATCATATCATGTTGTGGAAACAATAATTAGGCATTCTAGGAGGGATTATAGGCATTGACCTGAAATAGTTCACGAACCATCCGAGCACCCTCACCAACATATTTCTGAACTAGCTCACTTCCAATAACTCTTATAAAACAAGCATCTGTCCTATTGGCCACAGCCCTAGCTAAAAGGGTTTTGCCAGTTCCTGGTGGACCATAACAAAGAACACCTTTTGGAGGATCAATTCCAAGCTTGACGAATTTCTCAGGGTGAAGCATGGGAAGTTCCACCACCTAGAAGGGGGAACAGAAAAAAAGGAGTAAGTACAACACACTGTTTAACTTGTCTCCACTGTAAATTCAGGTAAAATTGGGAACTTGTCCACTACTTACTTCTCTCATCTTTTCAATCTGCTCCTTACAACCACCAACATCATTATATGTCACATCCGGTTTCTCCTCTACTGTCATCATGGTAACACTAGGATCAATTTTTGGAGGCAAGGGAATTTGAATCTGATATTTGTTTCTATCAACCCTGCAGTAAGATCACAGACTTTAGTTTATACAAAAAGTATAAAATATAGTAAAAAGCGCCTTTTCTGTCACTTTCTTCGGAATATTTCAACATACAGTCACCAATAGGGAACTCACCCAACACGCATTCCTTCCTCTATGTCAGTGGGGGAAACTTTGTCACCCAATCCAACAACAAACTATCATTCACAAAAGCTAAAGTTAGCAAGAGGACCCCAAAAAAAAAAAAAAAAAAATTAAAGCCCCCTCAACATACAAGCACTTACATAGCATAGTAAAAAAAAAAAATCTATCAGTAATTGATCTTTACCAACACTAAATGAAGCCTCACACAACCAAAAATACAATACAATAAATGCGTAAAAATGGTTAGGAATTGCTAAAAACATAGTTACCTTCGCAATCTGTTTAACATTGATTACATATTTAGCATCTTCAGAGTTTGGATTTATTATTTTGGTACATCTTGCCACCTGTTAGATAAAACATGAGTTAACAGCCAAAATAATGTCTTCAAAAACTATTAACAAAATTTACAAATACACTACCTGAAGAGGCTGCTCCTCCTGCATCATTTGCTTATCAGAAACAAGATCCCACTGGCTTGGTGCAGCTAAACCAGTATCAGACTCCTTGATTCCTATAAATAACTAGAGAATGTCAAAATCTAAATAAGTGTTCAAGTGCTATCCATGCCATTCAGTTAATCAGTAGAAACTGCAAAAAAGAAAGGCCTATAAAAAATATAAATAATTCAAACCATTGGCCATCACCTGCGGTTGATGACTGATGGCCACAAACTAAGGTGATGAAAAACACAAATTCAAAAATAAAGAAGTAAGAAATTCAGTAACAAGATAGACCACCACATTATAAAGAAAAATTACAGTAGATAGTTATTCACTGTTATAGACAATTATGATAGTCTATAAAACCAATAAAGAAATTTAGCAAGCTCCCAAACCCTGCAAGGAAAACAAATGAGATATTTACCACACAAGTCATTGACTTTCTTTGCCATTTCTTTGATCTCCTTTTCCACCTTTTTTATGCTTGTGGAGTAGGGTCCCAAACCCTGCAAGGAATAAAATCTACTGTAAAAATCCCTATATAACTTTATACATTTAAACATTAGGAATGAGATCATGAGAGACAACAAGCAATCAAAGGATATTAAAGGAGATCCGATATAAACATTCACTCTTCAGAATTTGTCATTGAATAATTATAAAGAAGAATTATCAGATAAATAAATGAGATCATCCACGAGCCACAGAAATTGTTTCCACGTCACGTAGGAAAGAAATTGCACAACATAGATACTTTATACAAAGCTATTGAACAAAAATCGCACTTCAGCAACTCAATTTCGACGATTGAGGAACAAGAATGCTTTTCAGTTGGCACAAACACCAATCGGGAAAACCCCGAGAACAGCACCTCAAGACTGAGTTTGATAAACTAACTTGATACCCCCTATAAGCTTCATATTCAAAATGTCGGCTGAGACAATAAAACTACCCTTCCTTTCAATTTACAGGCAAGGTTTTCAACTTCCCTCAGTTCTAATATCAATCGATTAAAACTTGAAATTTACAGGTTTTAACAGACCTACGATTCAGCTTCCAGCACAAAGCGTGACGAACAGAGTATATTTCGCCAAATACTAAATAATTACAGACCCAAATCCACTTTCCGTGGAACCCAATGGCACTAGAGCTGAACAAAATTAGACTACGATTCAGCAGGAACAACACTGAAACAGTTTCCAAACGATATCTAAAATTCATTCGAATATGCAGATCTGCACATCTTTTAAGAGTGAGAACAAGATGTGAGATTAGGGTTTTGGTGAAGAATTTACATAGGTTTTGAGCAGGGCGATGTCATCCTCGTCGAGGGGGCGGGGATTTTTCTCATCCTTGATATCGTCTTCGTGGTCGACTGCCATTTATCCTAACTATTCAGACTTCGACTTCTCCTCAGACAGAGATATGTACCTTCTCTGGTTTTCTTGAAAGAGAAGCGAATTCCTCAGGATTCATGAACATTTTCCCTTCAGCGTTTTTATACGAGCGAGAGGAGAAAGAAGAGAAGTCAAGAGACCAAAAAAAAAAAAAAAAGGTAATCATTCTTTTCGTCTTAAAAGAAATTTTTAATTTTAAAAAAAAAAGTGTAATCATTTACCAAAAACAATTAATTTTGCAGTCTGCATATTCATTTAATTTCATTTATGTGTCGAAGTGTTGGCCCCGCCAAAAAATATAAATACTTTGCAAAGTAATGGTATTCTTCTGATTTATGACCCGTTTGGAACAGCTTATAAGTAGTTTTTCAATAATAATTTACGGAATATGAGGTAAGTATATGAGAAAAATTTTATCTCAATTTACGTGAAATGTACTTATAACAAATTTCTTAAACCCTTTCAAACAAACACTTTCTATTGTTTATAGAATTGTGAAGAATATGACTTATAGTTAAATTCTATCCAATTCAATTCACAGGAGACGGGCCCAAAATTTTGTTTTGGGAAAATTTCACTGTAGGACCGCATAAAACAATTAATCTCAAAGAGCTCTCAAAACTTTCTGAAACCTCACTACAAGACCAAAAGGCCAATCTGATATTAATTCTACAAACGAAATGATGTCACTACCCTTAGCATCAGGTGAACCAGTCCACATGTGAATGGACTGATTCCACGTGTGAATATATGTATTTCTTTTGCAAATTGGCTAGTTCCCCTTGCAAATGCGATCCCCCGCACTTGTTCCCTCATGGACACATGCTTCAGGTGAACCAGTCCACATGTGAACGGACTGATTCCAAGTGTAAATATATGTATTTATTCTACAAATTGGCTAGTTCCCCTTGCAAATGCGCTCTCCCGTACTTGTTCCCTCATGGATGCATGCATCAGGTGAACCAGTCCACATGTGAACGAACTGATTTCACGTGTAAATATATGTATTTCTTCTGCAAATTGGCTAGTTCCCCTTGCAAATGCGCTCTCCCGCACTTGTTCCCTCACAGACCCATGCATCAGGTGAACCAGTCCACATGTGAACGGACTGATTCCATATGTGAATATATGTATTTATTCTGCAAATTGGCTAGTTCCCCTTGCAAATGCGCTCTCCCGCACTTGTTCTCTCAAGGAAATAAGTTTCTACTAGGGGCAGTGGCGTCATTTCGTTTGTGGAATTAATATCAGATTGGCCCCTTAGTCCTGCAGTGAGGTTTCAGAAAGTTTTGGAGGCTCTTTGAGATTAATTGTCTTCTGCGGTCCTACAGTGAAATTTTCCCTCTTGTTTTTGTTCGCTTTTTCATAATATTCTTGCAAAACTAATCTCTTTTTGATAGGCATTATAAGATATTCCCTTAATCATACTATAAGTTACTTAGAAGAATAGTTGTGATATTTTTTCTTTATAAGATATAATATTGATTATTTATTAGTTCGCAAAAAACTATTGATTATTTATCATGATTTTTCCACTTGCCCTTGATAAATGTTGGTGTATGAAAGTAGAAAGCTTTGGCTAATGATGTATTTCATATAAGCAAAGTAGGAAATTTGTTTAATTTTTTTGATAGAATCGTTCAGTTTTAAGTTTTTTTCATTTGGTAAAAAAATTTAAAAAATAACTTATAAATAGGATCCGTAACAAAGACAAATGCAAAAGTTCAGATTAACGTTTGCAAAAATAGCTTAACAAGAGTCATTAAATTCACAAGAGGTTGCAGGAACATCTACAATGATAATGCTTGCAACGATCCCCCCCCCCCCAAAAAAAAATCAACCAAGTTATGCACAGCATGACGAGGCACTTCCAAGAGATGAAAGGGGGACAAAACTTCCATTGAAAAACATAGTGAGAAATACTGAAACTTGAAAGAACTTGAATGTTTTTATCTTTCATTCATCATACACCTCAATCATCTGTAGCTCAACCAGTTTCCCAAGTCCTACTGAAGCCCAAATCCAACAAGTGAAGGTTGAATGCCTATATTACAAAATTCCATGGCTTTATGGGAGGCATTAAAACATAGTCAGCGGAACTCTTGTAGCTCCAAAAGATAGAGAAGAAAAAAGAAATCTGAACAAAGGATTTGTGGGGAAAAACAAATGAATTCCAATGGAAATGCCAATGTAATACTGTTGCATTAAATATAGTAGCTAACCAAGCTTCCTGTATTTTATGACATCATTGGTGTCCAAGTCATAGATCTTGCAAATTCTCTTGATGGCAGTTTGACTAAGACCATCTTCATCTTCATCACGACGGGCTAGACTCTCAAGTTCCACAGATGGCTTCAATACCTACTCCGGACAAGATGAACAAACAATAGTCAGATGCAGGAGGGACAAAACAAACAGTCTTTGCGCATTGATGAGCAAAGAGAAATTCTTAGGCGCCCTAAAGTGCATATACATGCAATGGCTAGGATTAAATTTCAAATCGGATCAGATTGTGGGGACCAAATCTTGCCATTACATGTAAATACACTAGAGTACCTGGGAGTTTCTCAAAAACAGAAAGGACATTGCCTGCATGGAGCCAAGAGTACCAGTGAAAAACAGTTAGGGTAGCTAAGCCAGTTTATTGTGAAATTGCCTTTTTGCACAGAGAGAGTAATGAAGCAAGTTCTTAGTGAAAGACGGGGGAGATTTAGGTATGCAGAAAAGATTGCGTTGACACGGGTTTCAAATCAAACTTTTTCGGAAGTTCATCCTCACATCTATAACATATACATTATCATAAACAGAAATAAAGGATATGCCAAAAGCTTGAGATAATATGGGTTCTCACTTTCTAATATAAAATCAATGGGGTATTGACTCATTTAAGAATTCACTAATCCAAAGAAAGGCCATGCATGCAATATAATTAAACAGTTTATTTCAATCCAACCATAGAATCCCTTTCACAGCCCAGTGTCCCTACCAAAATCAGAGTAACATATAGAAACATTTACCCAATATGGCTCAGGTGAATTATGGTTTTCACTTCTAGAGTCCTTTTGCTCGATTTCCTTCTTATTGATAGAAGATTCCGAGACTAGTCGAAAAAGCCTCTCACTTCCCTATGAATAATAATATGAAACAAAATAGAAACTTATGTACAATTGAAGAGAAAGACAAATAATCAAAGTTCCAAACATAATATGAAAAAGATTAAGGACTACAAAAGATACCATCCTACTGGAAAGTCACTCCCGATCAAATCAAATCATGGGCTTAAATAATCATGCGATTCAGTGCTAGTTCATGTATTGAAAAAGTGACTATCTACATGCGCCAATTAGATTTCTAGAGTCCCAGCCAACAAGCCTATCAGTCTGTATTTGCAAAGACTTTCAAGATTGAAGTATCAGTTTTAGAGCATATAGGAAATGAAATTTTGTTATATAAATTTCATTGTTGCCACATGGTTTTACTGTTCAAAGCAGTGGCCACCACCCTATGACAGTATGAGAGTTTGACAACAAAAATGCAATGCCAAGTAAGTAGATGTCCTTGATTGTGACGATCATTTTGCAATATCACGAGTGATAGCAAAGGGAAAATGAAAATACACAACTACTATACAAACTTTGCATCTGTATGATCGGCCCCAGGAAAACAACTGTATGCACCTGAAGGGCTCTCCAATGAGAATAAGCTCGAAATAAATTCCAGAAGAACGGGACATTAGGCATAGGTAAAACCTGCATGATATATACGGTAATACATTGGAGCAGAAAAGTTAATAAATTTTAGAAGAGCACAAATGCACCATATTGAACCTCCTTGCAAAGCAGTATTATTGATAGTAAAAATTACAAAACACATACGTACGGCAAGGGAAGAGGTCAGTGGAAGCATTGAAACTGAACCATACAAGTATTTCTTGTGGATGATTGTTCCTCTGTAAATATAAAACAACTCATCAATATGACAACCTCACTTACACTTGAAATTGAACAAAAAAAGCCAGAAGAACACACTTCAAATTAACCTATAAAACTTCAATCAATTTGTTGAAGCTATACAAGAGTCAGAGAATGATGTTTCATCTAGAAAAAAGAATCAAACAGAGATGTCTCAAGACCAAACACATAATTGAACTTAGAGAACTCTTTGGATAACTATGCAGTAAATAATTCTGACATATGCCTCTTCCATTCTGCCACTTAGCATACCCGGACAGCAGGGGCAGATTAATTGAGAAAATGAAACCATCACTTGACAATACGACAAAGACTATATAGCACAACACCACCTGACAACAATAATAATCATGGACTAGTAGAATTGTAAAAGGCAGATATAATCTGCTTGTACCACGATGGAATTACATTCCAATTTTTGTTACGGGCAGGTAAAAAGGATCCCTCAAAAGAACAATATAAAAGATGCTTATGCGCAACCTCAGCCGCACAGATTAATGAGCTGCTCAGTGAAGAGAATTGCACTGCTTACATTACTCTCACATTTATATATATCGGGCCACCTAAGTTCAAGTGCCCTTGCATTCAGAATATATTGCAAAAGTAGTCTAGGAATACTGCAATGGGTAGCATCAACTCCATTTAGGAGTTGTAAGAACCACAAGTGGCCAGAGGCCTATAACTCGGAACTTTAAAAAAACAACGATCAAATAATAAGGTCCAAGCAAGATGAGATTAACATAAAAAGTGACAAGTTCAACGTCATGATTAGGCCAAGAAAAATACCTCATGGCCACATGCCTTAGTCTTCGGCGAACAAGTCGAGCATCCAAACTGCAAAAATTTTTCCACTATTATAACACCTAAAAGAAGCAAACCTATATCTAAGTTTTCTGCTTCCTCATCAAGAAATAAGTGGAAACTACACGAAGGAATTATATCCCGAGTGGCAACCTAGAAATAACTTAATAGATCACCAAGGCACCGACCTAGATGGGTAAATCACTTCAACCCGAGTAATGTCCTTTGTTATAGATCTTAAAAATATCTCAGACGGCTTAACCCGCGACAAAAGCCGTAAGCCCAATCTGCAAGAAGTCAAAATTACAATTGTTACCAAAGAATTTTTTTTAACATCTGCAACCTTATAGCGACAGCTAAACTGCAATACTTACCCATGAACCTTATTTTTAAAACTTCCTTCTGGTGCCTTTTCCAATCCAATCCAAGCTTTATTCATCTTCAGCCAACAACCAAATTTAGTCATCGGTAGACATCAGGCACGGGATAAAGATAAGAAAATTGCGAAACAAAAAGGGAATTAACAACGAAAATGAACTGAATACAATGAAAGCCACCTTGTTGGCCACGAAGTCTACCAAAAGCTCGGCATTGGCGCTAAAGGATTTACCACTGATAGAAACGTTTTCGCGGAGCTCTTTGAATGTAGTAGCCTGAGAGGAAGCCTCAGAGACCGAAACGGACGGGTCAGCGGATCGGCTAAAGCACCAGATCCTACCTCGTATTGGGAACACAACCAATCTGGCTCTCATGATACAGCCCAAATGCGAAGGTCTTTTGGCCGCAAAACCCTAGAAAGAGACACAGCAGAATGCAGAGCGGTTTTCTAAAGTAAGAATAATATTATCCGTTAAGAACTTAAGATCCAGTCTCTTGACTTGGTAACGATTGTAGTACTCTGTGTATATTCCAAACGTCAAATCAAGTATAGAATCTCCTGTGGGAGTGTAAAGGGGTCTATGATTTTTAGAGCAAGCAACGGAAATGTAACGACTTTGTGAGCTGGGGTCGAGTTTTCCCGGCTGAAAGTAACGAAGCAGAAGAAGAGAGGAAGGAAAGAAAGACGAAGAAGGCGTAAAAAGCGACGCACTTTGGCTTGGCCCGCACACAATACACACGAACACGGACACAGCAAGATGCGAAGAATAGAGGGTGAGAAAGCAAGATAGAAGAGAAGGAAGCGCATGCGATTGCGGGTTGTGAGAGAAACCGAGTCAGCTTCACACTATGAAGTAGTATTACCGAGGCTCTTGGCTGTCGTCGCTGGTTGTAACTTGCAGAACAGGATTCAGTTTCTCTTTTTCAGGAAAATTATACATTTTCATCCGTTTCATATCTTTTTTTTTCTTTTTTCTTTTTTTTACCCGAATTTTCTTTTTTCTTTTAAAGTTCAGGAAAATTTAGTTAGGAGGAATTACAATCAAATTCCATAAAAGAAAAATAATTACCAAAAAGTCTCAATAACAACCTTAACAGTCTATAATGACAAGTTTTATAGTAAAAATAACAATTTCTGGAATTTGATTTTTAATTGTTTTTCTTGTTTGAGACCTCATTATAATTCTCCTATTTAGTTAATGTGCTCGGTTGGTTTTTTTTTTGGCCGCTTATGCATTCATTAAGTTGGTATTGTGTCTCGTGATCCAAAAATTTATTCACAGGAATATTTACACATATACGACTCACTTTTTTGGATTCATGCTATATTTACATTTGAAAATCGTTCACTTTTACAAATATTTTAGCTAAATTTCTATTCATAGCAATCTGTTTGTTTTCTGTTAAATTCATTAATAAAGCTAAATTATGCTATCTTATTACTCTTTTTATCCTAAACATGAGACCTTTATATATATTAATATAAAAATCTTATATTTAGAAGCTGATGAATACCTTTTAATCGTGGAAGAGTATAAGATTACAGTTCTAAAGGAAAAGTAGCGTCACTTACAGCTAAACATAAAATAACCTAAACACGATAGTATAAAGGCACACATTAGGCGTCAGGCCAGGCAAAAAGAAAAAGATGGCATCATGCAAATTATAACTAAGTGACAGGCTTCATAAAATACGAGAAAAATTATCGGTTGCATCTATTTGTTTTGTTACTGACGAGCAGTCCTCACTGGCAATTGTGCGCGCGCTCGCGTGCGTCCCTGTCGAGCTTTTGAACAGAAGCAGGTCAATGCCAAATTTGACCAGCTCATTTAACTTTATCACAAGCATTTTAACACTTCGTATATGAATTAAGCAATCTACGTATCCATCTAATAATGTAAAATTTGCAAGAATTAGGTCCACAAAGGGGCCTGTGGAACATGAAAAGCCGCATCAGATAGTATTTCTATTTCTTCCCATATAAACTTAAGCGATTAAAATTGAAAAAGTGGATTACCGCTAACACGACATGTATTATGAACAGGGAAAATACAGCCATTCAGTATTTTTCCTAATTAATTATTCTCTCTTCTTCTCTTCATTAGGAGAAGATTAGAGAGGAAGGATAGCAGAGAAACCAAAACTCGTTTAATATGCATCATAAATTTCATTTAAATGTATATATGGACTATAGTTAACCTCTTTTTACTTGAGATGGGAGAGATGCACCTATTCTTATACCTCATTCAACTTGCATGCTATACAAAAAGATATGGTCTATATTTTATGAAACCTCAAATAGGGTTTGTACAATATGCTGAGAAACAATTTAGGGGAGGCCATTGTCCATGGTTATATTCCACCATCCTTTCTTCTTTGCGATACAAGATTAAGAGTTTTCCATATACTTTTCCTTCTTTCCACTGGCCTCCTTTTCTGTAGCAGTTGGACTCTGTAAGGTACAACAGTTAATAAACAATCAAAATATTTTGCCCATTACAGCAATTTGACTTTTCATAATACATTCAAAATTTAGGAAAAAATTGGTGAATATCCATCTCTCTCTCCTCATGTCAAAAGTAAGAACACAGGAACAATTTTTTGTATATTTTTTATAGCATTGCTAACCCTATCTACCCAACATTTGTACCAAATATAGAAAATCATGTGTACGATTTAAGTAAATGTCCTCAAAATATGGACTATCAGAAATTTTTGGTCCACTAACTGAACAACTTCTGTTTAGGGTGAAAAAAATTTAATAGCATCATCATCAATCATATTTATACTTTAAAGTAACTAATTTATTGAATTCCATATAAGTAAATGTTTAGCAGAATGCATTAATAGCAACCAACTAACAAGAAAATTATGTATTTGAGCAATCAAATGAAATCTACCCTATTAAGGGGACAAGTAGAGAAGCAAAACAAAATGCAGAGTTAAGATGGGAAGAATAAGATACTTACATAGGGCTGCGTGGGAGCTAGTGAAAGTTAATAAGGGGGAGTGCCACAAGAGGAAGGGTCATATTTGGGAGGGACCTCGTTGAGGTTGATGAGAGGGGGATTGTAAGAGGCAGTTTTTTGGGAAGGTGAGGTTGCCAATGGTGGCGAAAGAAGAGGAGGGACGGACATGGTGACATGGGTTAAAGTGGTAGCGCTGATCGGGCGTCTCTCTGCCAATGGCTTGAAAAAGGAGGATGGCTTAGACCATGGAGGTGGCTCAGGGAAGGAAGAAGAGGAAGCAGAGGATGGAGTTGGGACCCCCATATGATCATCGAGCTGGACCACATCTTGTGGAGACATGATGGCCATCTTTGGCCATATGAAGGTCCCCTGAGGCTTGCAAATTTGAAATCCACTTTTCAGCCTTTCAATTTTTGCTGCCCTGTCTTCGGTAGCTGCCCACCTACTTTCTGCAATCCTTTGTATGTCCTCACTTGGTCTTTCTACTTCACCTGCTGTTGCTTTGATTTCACTATTTTTATGTCCTTCTTGCTCTTTTGTCTCTCCCCAATTTTCCACTGCAACTAGTACTTTTGTTGGTGTTGGCAATAATGTTGGGGGTATCGCTGATTTGGATTTTGGCTCCTCTCTTGACTTTAACATCACTATCTGTTCCTGCGTCATGTTCCCTCTTTATAGGACTTTATAAGACTAAATGACTAGAAAGTAGATCATTTTTGCCATGATGCTAAAACACGAGTAAAATTAAAACATACTTCAGACACACACACAAAGAATTCTATGAACTAAATTTTTTCCTTGCTTGTCAGAGACTCAGAGAAAGTAAATAGGCGTTTCTACTGTCTAATAGGATGATGGAGGTTAATATTTACAAAGCTTCATCCCTAGGCCAAATAAAGTATTTATAGGGACTACATACTAAAAAAATTTGAAAATATATGGGGACTGCACACTAAAAATTTAACTTCAAAACTTGGTCAGTCTAATGCCCACCCATCAACAGAGGTTTCGAAAAAACTAAAGCAAACTTCGTTTTAAGAAGCAACAAAGGACTATGCTATAAATATCAATTACCTCCATATCGCTCAAAGTTATGGAAATATCCTTTAGTTGTTCTTCAATTTTAGATTTCTTATTCACCAACTCTTTATATATCTCCTGCGATATAGCCATTTGCATAAATACTTATAACAGGATTAGACAAATCATAGGGACTTTCCAGTCCAGAACCAAGCGCAACATCAAGCTTCAGGTTTAACTTCATAAATATTACCTGCACTGTAACCAAGGAACCACCTTTTTCCAAATTGATATTATTTGACAAACAAGAATTCGCTGTAGTCACAATAGCCAATTCTTCCTCGCTCTTCTTGGATACCAATTGTTGCATCTCACTATTTGTAACACAAAGAGGATAGTATATTAATATTTGAGTAATATATGCGAATAAAGTTGAGTCTCAACTATATCCTTATAACATGAAAAGCATGGCTATGTACTCGTACTATTGCAAAGATGGAATGGTCAAATAGTTAAGAACTAAGGATTACCGTTTCAGTTTAGACATTTCTTCTTTTATCTCGCGAAGTTCTCTTGCACAAATGGGATCCTGGGAAGGGTTGTCCCCAAGTTTCCATCCAGGGGGTGGAGTCCAATAGGGATCTTGAACCCCTGCTTCCTGTCTAATTTTAACCAAATCAGCACTCTCCAACCAATATTCCATCGCTCCCTCAGCATTGTGTCGCCGTCGAAATCTCTCAGTTCCGCCAGGAGCCACTTTTCCTGCCATGTGCTTTAGCAAATGATCCAATAAACCCGTATCACCTATCAGCTTTCGAGCCTCTGATCTCAAGGCTGGCCTCAATATTGGTTTTTCAAAAACTGCTCCTTTAGCTTTCATCACCTTCAGCATGTTCTCCTCTGCTAACTTATACCTTCAAATACACAAGTTATCATTATAGATTGCAACAATGTAAAATTGCAGAGAAGCTTCTGAATGATCAATCACTATATAAGTTTACAAAATTATTAACATTTTCGGAATAATAAGCAAAGTATAATTAGGTTTACCTCTCGGCAGACCATCTGTCAATTGAAATTTTATGCTTCTTTTTGTTGTATACTACCAGTTGATTCTGCCTACCATGCTGTGCTTTCTTCAATCTCTGAAGCTCACTACATTGATTTTGATTTCTCTCACTTTTACGAGTCGTCCTGATTTCACTTGACACTTCCTTTGTAAGCTCGTTTTCTTCACATTTCTTTCTCTTTCTACCAGTCATTTGCTCTCTTTCATTTTGTTCTTTTACATCAAACCCAGTGTCATTCCCAGAACCTGATAAAGATTCTGAACTTTTCTTCTTATGCTGGCCTAAGAATCGAACTGATCGACGCTTACCCCACTGCATCATCCCAGAATACTTGAGCTGAGACCAACACGAACCCTTCTTGGAAACCGGATCCATTTCCTCATCAATGAACAGAGGGCTTTTGCTCGTTTGATTTTCTTCAGAGGTTGTAATCCAGAAACTCCACGAGTTTCCTCTTTCGGCTAACTCCTCCGTCGAGACTCTCCTGTATAGCGCATTACTAGCAAATCCTGATTCCATCATATACTTCTCGTCAAGCGCAGGGATCTTTTTTTTGCCTGGTTTCCCATCGTCCGCATCGTTGAACTGTACGCGTAGAGACTGCATGCTTGGGTACCTAACTGACACTTGAAGCTTTCCCATATCACTGAGCTGAATCCGCTCGTCAAGAAAAGCAAACGACATAAAGGTTTTATTTTTATACAGTAGAACATTTACAAAGAAAGGTGATGAGGTTATTAGAAGCCATACCATGACAACACGGACAGACCTTAAATGATCTGGGCATTTAAGTGGAAGCTTGGAATGATTGATTTCATAAAATCGGCCTACTATTAAATGCTCACAAGCCCCTGAAGGTTTGAACAGAGTGAAAATCGGTTAATGTAAAGGACAATGATAGAATCAACATATATGTTATCAAGGGGATGAAAGCGCAAGCAAATGGGTATGAAACAAAAGTGTGGATCACAGACTACTAGTAGGCGATGATAGGAAACAGAGGACGGTGAACGATGTTGCTTCACCTTGGGTACAGATTGGTGCAGAGGAGAGTGGAGACAACGCAATATGTTTGTCCGAACATGGGTTTTGTGCGCCGTCGACATCGCCTTGATCCTTCTCTTTCAAGTACAACTTCTCCTGCAAAAGTATCCCATAATCTCATTCGTACAACTATTTCTTTTTGGCCATAATATGATCAACTGCCTTAAATGCATTGGTATCGCGTAATGATGTAGAATAATAATCATTTTTAATTTTAATAATAATAGAGATTGTGCGCTTCAACACATCATTATTAATATGTATATGACTGCAGAAGACGATTAAACCGAATGAAACTGATTTCTACGTAGGAGTTTCATTAAAACCCTGAAATGCACACGCGATGAAGAGCATGTGCAATTATACTGAACAGATATACTCTACTCTCTCTGAAATTGAAAGGGCGCCGAAAAGTTAAAATCACGTAGCAAGAAAACAAGCATTCTATTTTACTAAAGGAAGATGAGGAGGGGGGAGACCATATCTTTAGCGGCATTGTCGTCCAATTGCTCCATGAACTGCAGAAGTTCATAGCATTTAGTATTCAATGTGAATGGGAAAAACAGAGCAACAGAAATTACTATCAAACAACTTCCAAATGAGCATAAGACACCTGATTGCTGAATCTGTGCCCTCAAAGCAGCTTCTTTTTCATGTCTGGTGTTTGATTCCCGAGAAGAAAAGCAAGAAAATCCTCCGAGAGAAAATGGGGAGCAAATGCAAATTTGTTATGCTGCAGAACAAATGAGCGGTAAAAGCATTACACTGCACTGAAGAGAGAGAGAGAGCGAAGTAATCATTGCGATATGCAAACGCCCAACGTGTTGCCGCTTCTATGATTCCCTGCGGCCGAGTGCCGTGCAGTCCAGTAGGCAACAATGTCCTGACCAATTTAGAAACGCCACGTGGAGATTCTCTAGGGACCAGTTGAAGTGTTATGTTCTGATTGCTGAAAGAACTGATACCAAATCCCACGAGAAGTAGGGTGATATAATTTGGGGCGTATTTTCTGTTGTTGTATTTTGCAGCTTGTTAAAAAGAATTACCAAACGTGTGTCATCTCTCATCACCCCTCACGCGTTGAGCTGAGGTGCTTTTTTTTTTTAAAAAAAAAATTTCCCTTAAGATTGTTCAAACTACAAAGATTTAGCTTGAAATAGAAATATTTATTACAAGAACTAAATAAAAAATTAAGCGAAAACATTATAGAAAGCACTCAAAGCAATATGCTCTTTTGGTTAATAGTTTAGGTACTTCTTTTATAAGTTTAATGTAAGTTTGTTTGAATGTAAGAAAAAGAAAATGAGAGAGAGACTATTAGAACAACTGTGCATCACTTATATTTTTCATAACTTCTTTTTGTCCACTGAACTTTTTTCCCCTTCTACATTTCCATAACGAACTTATAGATTTGCATTTTGGTGCCTATAACATACTATTTAGAGCTTATTTTGAATAATTTATAAGTAACTTTTCAATTATAATTTACAGAATACGAAATAAGTATATGAGAGGAGTTTTGTCTTGGTGAAACGTGCTCATAAATGATTTTCACCGCTATCCCAAACATACCCTTAATATTGAGAAAAAGAGTGAAAAGGGGAAAAAATGAACAAAAGAGGGCCATTATAATATGCTGGTTTTTTTTTTAATAAAAAGACAATTATATATATGTCAGATAAAAAGATATTACAATACAGAATGAGTATAGGGATGTATTGTTTTCTTATATACACAGGTACAAACATGCATGCAATTGTTTTTGGATATTAGAAGTTAAAAAACGATGCTTTTTCTGGTGGGCGTTGTTCAATAATTTGTTACTTTTCCAGTTTTTTTTTTTTTGTTTGATAAAGTTACTTTTCCAGCATTATGAAGCTTAGTTTATTTTACGTTTGGCACAAGCACAACCTCAGTATCTTAATTTCAGTTTCTTTAGGAAGGCATCAACACAAACTAGGGTAATTTATAATTTATAAATGATGTGTTATTACAATTTTTATATCATATATAGACGTTATGCAAATTTATTTCTTCATTGAGCTTGTGTACCGAAGGAGGAGGATGTGATTTTGGCGGTTTCGGAGTTGGGACCCCAGATTCCATGAAGGTCAATACGAGTGTCCTTTCATTTCTTTTATTAGTAACATGAAAGTGGTAAAAGGTGCAGCCAAGAACAGAATCCAAGATGCCCAGTTGATTGTTTTCAATTTCTTCTGTTGATTATGCACATCATTTGGAGGTGTTTTAGCATGCATATATATACATACTACTTGCAATTCTAAATATAAAATCTATAGGAACTTGATTTAAAAAATTGGAAAAATACGAGCACTAACTTGTTTTACAGTACAAACTATACAACAGCCAATGTACCGGATATAGAACTTTGGAGATCAAATTGAAATTTTGGATAAAATATGAGGATTAAATTATTTGATATCTTAAACAAAAACAAAAACAAAAACAAAACAAACAAGCTTGGGATCTAATCCCCAAGTTTCCTCGTTGGGCTCTAGCCCTCTCTTGTACACAAAAAGAAAAAAAGCATCGTTGGTCATCAATAAACCAATCTTTCTAAATATTCTCTCTTTATGGACCACTCCAAAGAGCATTAATGATTTACAAGCAACTTTTCAATCATGTTTATAGAATATGAGATAAGTATATAATAGGGTTTTGTCTCAGCTTACGTGAAACATGTTTATAAGTGTTTTTGAACGTAATTCCAAATAGGCTCTAAATACAATGCAAGAATTACTGCAACAGAAAACAAAGATTGAAAACTAGCCTCGTGCTGTTTTATTTAGACACACAAGATTCTCTGAGAATTCCCTTTTCCTATTGGCTAATCAGTTCGGTTGAAGCTCATGAGTCGCTGTCAACCGGTTCCATTTCCGCAAAAACAAGAAAGCAGAAATTGGATGTTAAAGAACCAAATAATCTCAGAGCCAATTTCAAATTTTATGCTTACATTATTAACACTACTCACTGGGTTCAAAGAATACATGTAAGAAGCAATACTTATTATCCGAATCACTAATTTTACATTATTCATATCATACACGACAGATACACATTGACAAAAGCCAATGAAACCTATGTTAGGACAAGTTCTGGGGTCATAATTACACAAACGACGTATAATCCCGCGGTGTCTTCATTCTAGTTCAGCCACAATATTAGGTTCCTCACCTTGGCATAGGTACTCATCACATAGTGATGCCGATCCCCAATCCTTTCTAAGCCTCAAGATGTCTTCAGTGAAAGTGGAACCAGAGGCTCCAATGAACACACTAGACAAAGCAGATATAGTCTTGTCCAACATTGCTTCCACCTTCAGCATCAAAATATTTATAGATAGTCAGCAGGCAAAGGAATCCAGAGGTAACGAACAAAGAGGACTCAGAAAACTTATCGTTTCTAAAGTAATTAGCACACATAATATGCCAAAGAGGTTTCTCAATCATCTAGTTCCATTCCATCATTCCACAAACGAAGCAATGGCGAAAGAAGGGAAAGTAAAGCTCTTGAACCCTCTGATTTTCTAAAATCACCGAAATCAATAATTCAAAAAAGTTAATATTAGCACTTCAGGGAGAAATCAGACAGTCAGACACTCAAAGTAGGATGGATGAAGGAGGAGGTAAACAACTTTTGCTATCATGATAATATTAAATTTGCTTTAGATTACATTAACTTATATTTCAGGCAAAAGTCAAACAGTACTGATAAACAATATTTCATGGACTATAAGAGACTCCTCCTCCACAACCAAAACGGAAAATAAAACAGAACTAGACAATTTAAGTAGAGAATGCCTTGTATGGCAGCAAGAACGCTGCCATCTGCTATCATAATTTTATACTTAGCATTTAAGTAAATAATTATAAGCTATTACATGACTTGTTAGAGTTTACACATAAATCATCGACGACGGGCCCAATTATCTTAGACCTCTATTCTAAAGATCCAATCACAAATCACAAATATGTTAAAAACCACATAGCACAATTGAAAGCAAAAAAGTTGAGCATCCCATAGACTAAAGCCCTTAAAACTTTCAAATTATCCTGAAAAATGTTGAGCCTTGCCACTACCAATATAATAATTAGATTTGTATGAATAGAACACAGATTCTTAGTCAAATTGATCTGAAAGGGCAAATATATTTGTTTTGTGTGCAAGGATACAAGATAAATAATTAAAAAGACAAGGCATATTCATAGCAGTGGGCACCGCCATCATCCCTATAGTAACGAACATAAACAATAAATCTACACATAGATGTCAAGAACTAAATCATACCACCTAGGATCCAAGGGCGTCTCAGAGCTTTAGCTAATTCTGAACTTCAGTCAAAAGTAGAAAAACCAGAATATCCATCTAGTAGATTCAGTAGGAAAATATAATAATATGTGCTGATGAAAAGAGGTTACAGTTTACAATCCTATAATTTAAATTTAGATCCCAAAAAACTAGCACTGTCATCTCACCTGAGAGTCCCCTTCAATATGATGCCTGTATAACAAAGCATCCCATTTTTCTGCTGAATTACGAGCTGGGCGTCTAACAAGTGGAATAGGCTTGCCATTTAGTACCACTAGTAACTGAAGTAGACCAGTTTCACTCTCTGCTGCATCCGTGGAAAGATAGATAACAGGTGCGTTGGCCCTTTCAACCACCCTCAAGATACAATCAGCAGCTTGAGGAATGGGGTAAATCCCTATAGTAACGAACATAAACAATAAATCTACACATAGATGTCAAGAACTAAATCATACCACCTAGGATCCAAGGCGTCTCAGAGCTTTTGTTATTCTGAACTTCAGTCAAAAGTAGAAAAACAGAAGATCCATCTAGTAGATTCAGTAGGAAAATATAATAATGTGCTCATGAAAAAGAGGTTACAGTTTACAATCCTATAATTTAAATTTAGATCCCAAAAAAGTAGCACTGTCATCTCACCTGAGAGTCCCCTTCAATATGATGCCTGTATAACAAAGCATCCCATTTTTTCTGCTGAATTACGAGCTGGGCGTCTAACAAGTGGAATAGGCTTGCCATTTAGTACCACTAGTGACTGAAGTAGACCAGTTTCACTCTCTGCTGCATCCGTGGAAAGATAGATAACAGGTGCGTTGGGCCTATCACCACCCTCAAGATACAATCAGCAGCTTGAGGATGGGTAAAAGCAACTTGGTTTTTTCACATTACTGAAAACATGAAAACAATCATCAGAGGCAAATATAAAATGATACCAGAAACAAAAAGAAACCTTGCAGGCCAGTTCAATTCATAGAAGCATTCCAATGCAGGCAAAATTACACATTAAAATATCATAGTAAGGTCATAATCTATAATGCCGTATTTCCAGACATAATGCACATCTAAATTGGGTTAGTACTGGGAAGGGATGAGAATGCACGCACCAAAATTTCAAAAAGCCATGTCTTCGAAAATGTAAGGCAATGAAGTTCCTTCCCAGGAATGTTTGAATAAATCGCTGAGCAGTTAGCAAAATAAGTCGGCTGGGCTCATAAGAGTCTTGCATCGGTGGGCAATTGGACCACCTGGTTGCATTAACCATTCTTGCTCCACTGCAGCAAAGAAAACATCTCCAATAGCCATTACAAATCGTCATCATGTGCAAACTTAGACAAAACATCTTGAACCGTCCTCTTCTTGGGCTTCCTTGTATCCTCATCCCAGACAGGTTGAGGTTTAGTAAATGACAAACCTATGACTGATCAACTTCTTTAACGTTCTTCATCAAGAAAGCAAGGTTGGGGTTGTGAAAAGTAACATAAAAAACTTGTTTATGTGCATATGATGCTTCTCGATATTAGAAATTCTTCAAAGGAGATCACAACCTTTCTTCCCAAGCACTTATTTATGTGATCAATATCCAACACTCGTCATATTGGTAATCAACTCTATGACTAGGAATAACCAAAACCCGGTTCAAAAGAGCAGCGAAAAACATATGCTTCTCTAAGCAACAGATGGTTGGACATCTGACCCGAAACGCATATAGCCAGCAAAAACTTATCAGCCTTTGGTTCCACTCGATTGTTCTTCGTTGCGAAAAATGCTGATCCACCACCGTTCTACATCTATCATAACGATACATCCCCACCCAAACTACCATTCCCAAAATCAAATTCAGGTTCAACCAAGCCCACTGTCCTATGGGGAGACAGTAAAACATCTTGAATCTCTCTATTCAAAGATATCTGCTTAAATAACACAGATTTAAGATCTTCCAACAATGGCTCTGGCGAGCGATTCACCCCCGCCGTTTGAGAACTCGAATTCGAATCAACCGTGGAATTCACAGAGGACAACGACAACTCGTTAAATGTTCTGTTCCAAACACCCAAAAGACCTAATTGCTGTTGACGCAAGAGATATAAAGCATGCAACTCAGATTCCTTCATTTGATCGGCGAGGGAATCGAACTTGAGAGAGGAGAGGTGGGTGGGGAAGAGGGAGTGGGGATCGGTGGTGAAGTAGAATAGGAGAATGAAGAGAGGAAAATAGCAAACAAGTACCTCTTCTGGAACTTGAAATTGAAATTGAAACGGGGAATGCGAGAGCTGAAATTTTCCACGTGGAATGCAGTGGAGGTGATGGTAGTGGGGGGAGAAGGGGGCTTCCTCTCGTTCTGCTCGATTAGGTTGTGGCGGTCGTCTTCTTCGTCGGAAGACGAATCCCTCTGAACTGAATTCTTCTTGGCCATGGTAGAGGGCACCAAACCAAGAGCCCGAGAGCGGATCGGTGAGCAACTGAGTGGCTCACTCGGAGGGAAGAAGAGCCAAAATCAGAGGACAACAATGGCAACGAATCGTTGAGTCGGTGAGTGTGACACAGTGAAATGTGAACGAGTGAGTGGTGGCAGTGCAGTGGTGGTGAATTAGATTTGAGAAGCGATGAAGACGACCGACGATGAGAGAGGAAGCCCGGTGAAGAAGCAAACAGCGTTTTTTTTTTTTAATTTTAATTTTTCTAAATTTGGCTGATGAAGAAGCAAACAGCTGAACACAGAGGAAGCAAACGGCAATCACTTGGCTAATGAAAAATGAAAATGACCTGGCACCCGCCCATTTCAACGATCACTGGACCTTCCAACAAGTGTCTTTTAGTTTAGTTGGCCCATTATTGCAACCGTCATCTGTATAACATAACATCTTAAGATACATCTAATTCCATGTGGTTGCACCTTCGTTGATCTGTCTTAGATATATTAAATATCTATATACATCTTGTTTAAGTAAATTAATACTTGTCCCATGGGTGAAATTGATATTCGTTCTATATATAAAATTTATTTTTATGTTTATCTATTTTTTTCTAAATTAATTTTATTAATATTCTCACAATAAAATTAAATAGAAGACGAAAGGATGAAATTAAAGATGATTAGGGTGTTTAAAAAATATCATATTAATTGATTTAACTAAAATTTTTAATCTACTTATAGTTAATTATGTATATAATTTGTTTTTTATTTGCTTCAAAAAAATATGAATTTTCGATTCAATCATGACAGGTTAATTCTCTCGCATTTCTTTGCCCTTTTTTTTGGAAAACTAATTTGGGCCCTTGTAATTTGCTCTTATTTTGAATCAGGTCTTTAAGGTTTTTTTTTCTGTTTATTAACTCCTTTAAGTTTGCACCGTGATATCTGTTAAACCTTCTCCTTCAAAACCGTTCAACTGGGATGAACAGAACCTTGACTGCGTTAGAGAGAACTTACATGCGGTAGGAATATCGAAGATTAGAAGGAAAGCAAGCACTGGGATTACAAGGTGCTGTTGACATTAAATAATTCTGGAAAAACACTGTGCTATGAAAAATTCTTACCAAGTACCTGAAGATTCATGGCAAAGATAAAGCTTAACTATGAACGTAGAAATTAGTGCAAAGACGTGGTGCTGTGCGATTATAATGATGTGGATCCAATTCAATTATTTAAGACTCGGGATCAATTTTCATTTGCAATCAAGGCAACAAATTTGATGTTAACTCAAGACTGTAATTTACTGTCGGATGTAACTTTTTAAGACAATATAACTACTCTCTGTAGTTTCATCAAATGTCAAAATATATTAGTGTACTACCTCTGGTCCTTAATATAAAATCCTGTTTGATTTTTATTTTGGCCTTAAATATAAAACTCCAGTTCATTTTGTCTCTCATATTTTACATTTTTTTTTCAAAGTAGCCCTTCTAATAATAAGAGTTCTAGTCAATACACTTGATTAGCAAAGATATTTTAGAAAAGACAACACCTATTTAGAACAAATAACTAACTCAACTTACTTCCTTAATCTCCTCAAATTAGTCAACTGGCTTTTATAATTACCACCGGAGGTAGTAATTCATTTTTCTATTCGAAGTAAACAAAACAAATTCTCATAGTTGTTGAGTGATGACATCTTATTGTCTTTTTCGGCCTGTCTTAAGCCTCATTGCCATGAGCATAGAAACACATCAAAAACCAATATTTAAACGCTGTGTATCATCCAAGTTACATAGAAGACTGTGATACTAAACTAAGTCACGTTGAGCATATAAACACATTAAAATCATATTGCTGGAGTGAAAGGATACTTTTGTATTAACGATCACCTCTATAGCATATGGCCAACACTTTGATACTACACTAAATCATGTTTGAAAATTGAGCGAAGCTCCCTCTATCAATTTTACTGAGCTTCTTTCACTACAACAAGCCTTCCACGAACCCACTTTTTAGTCACAGTAGGTGATCTAGATGGTGCGTCATCTTTAAGGGGCTGCATTTCCTCCATGGTTGGAGAGGGATTGGTTCGCGATTTGATACTTTGACCCTTTTCTGATACATGGCTGTCGAAACCAAGAGGCGAAGAGAAGCAGCCATTGGAACCATTAGGTAACTTCTGCAAGGAAAATCCGTGAATATCTTCGAACTTGTCTCTTGTTAATAATGTTTCGTGTCCGTTTATTTGGCCCATATCTGACTGGTTTGGAACTTCAAGTGCCTTACCTTTTTCCTCATCAACCTGACTCAAAGACATACATGAACCATTACTCTCAGTTATCTGTTGGGTGTCAATGGATTCAAGTGATTGAATAGCCTCAGCTATAAGCTTTCTGGTTTCTATGAGTGAAGCCTGAGCAGTGGAACTCTTGGTGGCAGCCTCCTCAAGTGCTTTAGCAGCCTTTTCAGCTTCAGCAATCAATAATCTGCAAATTTACGAATAGTTAAACGAATTTGTACAAGCTACTTACATGGTAATGAAATAAAGCTGCAATTTAATGAGCTAATTTCAATAACAAAACAGAAACAACCAATGTTCAATGCGTTCAGTATGGTCATGAAAACAAGAGGTGATTAACCTAGACAAAGAAATGGGCTTTGCTTGTGTACCTAAAGTCATATTTGTCGCAACATAACTGAGAACCGAATGAAATAACATTGGATTTATGATAGGGTAAATATTGACAGTAACACAGGTGAACCATCTCAGAAGACACTGACAAGCAAGATGGAAATTCACGCAATGCCGAGCCAAAGTAGTAAATCAATAAAGAGAAAAGGAAAGTTCAACAGAAGTTTAAGTAACCTAGAGGTAAAAAGTAAGTCTACCTTGCTCGTTCAATGGCTTCAGTATGTTTGGTTTCTGTAACAGCTCTCTGTGCTCTGATATTCTTTATCATCTCAAGCTTAGAACTCGCCAAAGGATCTTTGTAGACTGGAGATCTACTTCTTTTCCACCTCGTCTTATCAAGAATTCTAGTTTCACCCTCCGAAATAGTAGTATCAGTAAAACTTTTCTTTATAGGGTTCCTTCTTGTGGAATGTGTACTATCACCACTTGGTCTTCTTGATTTCCTTTCAGCTCCAATTTCAGTGCCATGATACTTAGCCAATGCAGAACACACCCTTTCACGGTATTCCTGATTGACAGTCAACATAAGTTGGCACGGAATCAAGGTGAGGATTCCAACTGAGATGACTAAGTTGAAACTTAAAAAGCAAAATTTGGAATGTCCATGTCAACAACCAAAGTTACAAGGTTTAGCTATAGGGTGCTATCTTATTGAACAAAATTGGGGTGGGGGGGGGGGATGAGGTAAAGGGAAACCAAACCATGCAAAGTCAGCTATTAAATTATACACTTACAGGATCAGCCCATTTAGTAGAGATGGCTTCAGCAATTTTCCTTCTCTGCTCAAGGGACTTGGGTGCACTTCTATTGCCTTTTGCCTTTGGCACTGCATTCCTTTGTTTGACAATCTCTAGCCACTCCTGTTTCAGCTGTTCATTCAGGGTCTCATAGGAATTCCATTGCAGCTCATCCTCACCAGCATAGCCTTGTCTTGAAGCTTTTGCGATTAAATTCTGCCACTCAAAGTGGCAAGTTTCCTGCATCAATTTCTTTCTATGCCTCCTGTCCCATCTCTTTTTCACTCCAGCACCTATTTTCATTCTTGTTTCTGCACTGTTCAATCAATAAAGATGGTTGAATTAATTGAAATTGGTGGGAGGATAAGAAGTAATAAACTAGTATGCAGTATTCATCTCAATATTGAAAGACGATAGGCAGACATCTTTCTGCTTGCTAGAATGACAATCAGTTAATAGTAACATTCACAGGAAGGCATATACTCACGTCTGCGCATGCCCAAATTTAACCAACTTCATTCTGACCTGCATTACCAAATTTTGTTGCATAGATTAGTTACAAGAGAAATGATCTTAACCAACTCATGCATAAGAGATAAGTTATTTAATCCTGATCATGCCACCACGAAACCCACTAAGAATGGCCATTAAAGTTATAACGAAGAATGCGTTTAATAACACCAAGAGAAAATATTTTATTTTTTTAATGTTGGATGCTAAATCTGGCTAGCAAGGTCAAGGCAGAGCACAGTTATAAGATATAACTTAAATTATCAAAAAGTAGTACCGCTTATAAGATTATAATATGTTAATACGTGTGGAATGATATAGTTAAGAATACGAGAAATCAAACTTATGTTTCCTCCAGCTTCAGTCGTTTGCAGTTTCTTCCAGAAAGAGATATCAGTTAAGATACAAAAAAGTATATCAGTAAATGAGATAAGTGATTCTACAACAAAAGTAGATTAATCCATTAATATTAGTATATTACAATAGTATGGATGCTATATCGCTTAATATGGTAATCTTCATCAGCAAAGACATTAAGATATTCTTACATGACATCACCTTAGGATTCTGCATTGCAAGCCTTGTTCTTTCCTTGATTTTCTGCAAAGTCTCTGCTCAGAATTTTAACATTTGAGCTAATCTTAGAACATCATGGAATAGAAACCAAAGTAACAGGAAAGCAAAGGAAGGACAATGTGAATTTGTTACCAGGACTGTGCTTTCTGCCTTTATTCCACGGTATGCTCCCTTTATTTGCTTTTGAAATTCTCATTCTTCTCAACTTCTCTCTCTCATCAGGTTCTTTAGATTCTTCATTAGAAGATTCGTGCAAAGGTCCTGGTGCATTAGAATTTAGACCCAGATCTGAATCCTTGGGACCCAAGCATTTATCTTCGTTTGCAGCAAACCCCTTTGGTTCAAGAGTAGCAACCGCCTTTATCAGTAGCCTGCTTTTTCGCAGCTCAACACATCCCACATTGAAGTTTAACTTTCCAAGTTTGTGAAGGGATTTCCAACCATAACGAACTCTCTGCTCATTACCAAAGGTAACGGAAAATGATGCTAATCTATAATAAGAACTATTCTGCGACCCCAATGAACAAGGAGAGTACTGGAAAGAGGGATGTGCATTTGCAATCTCTGCTGACAGAATTTAGAGAACAGTAATCAGTAGTAACATCAACGAACGCATAAGCCACACACCCACACACATTCTTGCTTGAGGTGTTAAAATTTTCACGAGCAATTGATCATTCACTTCCACTGAAAGAACGGAAACTTTTTGAAGTAGGGGTGGAATTGAACCAGCAAGAAAGTCTAATCCAATGACGTTGGCGTTATAATAACATATATTTAGCGGGTCTTCCGTACAATTTAACAGCCATCCAATCCTCGGTAATTACAAGACAAAGAGCAAAAAGAAAAAGACTAGAACCAAATCAAGGAATGAAGAGCCAATCAAAGAAAAATTTGGAAGAGAAAACCACATGGAGAGAGGGGAGAGGAGAGTACCTAATAAAGGCATGGGAGCTCATTCAGTCACAGTTCAAATAATATACAAGTAAACGGCATGAGTGGATGAAGATATAATTTCAGTTCTTCTATTCCTCTCTGAAATGCTCCACTGTGGCGGTGGCAATTCCTGAGTGAGTCGGGAAAGAGCCGATGTAAATCAGCGAAGCTGAAGCACCACCGGCCTCGATGGGAGGTTGGATAACGATTTACAAGAAAACAACTAGACATAGGAAGCCCGCAAGATCGAAATGTTCAGCATAAATTGGACCTTATCATGGGCTTTAAGAAATATCTTAGAGGCCGGTCTCGTTCAAGCCACACAACGAAAAAGAAAATCTTTAAGATGCTGAGACTTGACTTCTCCGCTAAAGCTTTTTTCCTTTTTTTCGAATAAATAAGTTTAGCTAAGTTGGGATTCAGGAGCCTATCATATTAAGAAAGTGTTCGGATAAAACTAAAACTATAGTTTTAAAAATACTTTTATGGTATACGATATAAATATGTGAAAAAACTTATCTTGATTTACATAAAAGTGCTTTTGAAGTTACCTAAACACATTCTAAGACGTGCCTCCAGATTTAAAGAATAATTACAAAGATAATTATAGATTGCTTGAACCAATATTTGTTGGCTCACTAAAACTGATTTTTGTTGAGAACTAATTCAAGATTTTTTTTTTTTTGCCAACAATTCAAGATCCTTTTAGGTAACTATACATGTGCAAATTTTTTTCCACACGGGGAAAATAACGAATTAATTTTTTTGAAATTAATCCCTGAGAAAATATAAAAGAAAATTGAAGGGGGGAAAAAAGGTTGTATGAAACCTAATAATATGAGTATGTGAGAAAGATTGAAAGGTAAAAGAATGAAATTGAAGAGAGCTGAAAAAGAGGTGTACAATATTCATGATTTATGAATGGCTAGATTATTTATATGAAGGAAAATTATCAATAATAAGATTCTCACGTTAACAAATCTTTACCAATTGGATCAATATGTATTGGTCGGGTTATGCAGATTTTTATATGTTATGTTGATCAACACTTTCTCACGTAGTTTGGAATTCCATGGGAATGATTAAGATATAGTAAGTACATAGTTCTCCATAATTTTTTTTTTGGCCAACGTTCTCCATATAATATTATAATGATAGTATGGAATTTAAAAATAATTATATGGTAATCTAAATTATACATCTGTAATGTCTTAATCACAAAATTTATGACAAGAACGTGATGGTAATCATGAGTATAAACTATTTTATATATTTTGTACGCATTCTACAAAAAATGACCTTCATTGACCCGAACTAAATTTATAAAACATATATATATAGAGAATGAATGTCAAACGTCAGAGTCATATAATCATCACTTATGTTATACTAAGAATCATAGGGTAAGTTTTTTTTTTTTGGCCGAAATCATAGGGTAAGTTGAATGCTAAATTATGCTGCATTAATCTTCCGATCTTTAATATAAAATCTATTTAACTAATTTGATTAGATTAAGGAAGTTAGGTAAGTTAGTTAATTATAAAAATATGACACGTTTTTCCTAAAACACCACAATCATCTTTCTTAATATCTAATCTCCCTCTTCTACTTGATTATGGTTGAGAGAGTGTCCATAGGGGTAATTTAAAGAAAATTGATAAATATGATAAATAAGTCTTATATTTAGGAACAAAACCAACTTAACAATTAGGTCCTATATTAAGAACTAGAAGAGTATTATCTTTTTAATTAATTTTGGCTTTTAAGAATTAAGATATACGCTACAACTCATTGAAAACTTACGCGTGTATCGCGTGCAAGAAATTTTATTTGTTTATTTATTTTATTCTTTGCCTTCACTACACATATTGTGATCGGTAAAAACCTATGCATATAAAATCTTAATAACATACTGCCTCCTGTTTTTAATATAAAATCTCATTTAATTTTTATTTTGATTCTAAATATAAGATTTTTATTTTGTTTTGTGTATTATATTTATTTATTTATTTCAAATATAAGATCCTGTTTTATTTTGTCTATTATATTTATTTTTTTTCAAGACAGTCCTTCTAATAATAATAGATTTAGTCAATAAATTTGATTAGCAAAGATATTTTAAGAAAGACAACATCTATTTATTACAAATAATTAAATTAATTTATTTTTTTAATCCATTCAAATGAGTTAACTAGTTTTTATATTTAAGGAGTTAGTACGCATGAAACTTGGAAATTGGTATTATATTCAAACCTTTTTAAATGATAATGTGCTTGTTTAGGATCATGGTAGAAATTTTCTATAAACACATTTTAAGTAAATCGAGACAAAATTCCTATCATATACTTATCTCGTATTCCTTAAATTAAAAACTACTTATAAACTGTTCTAAACGGGTTCAATAATAAGTTGATTAAAAGTGGGGGCAACGTGGGGGGCACGAAATGAGACGTGAGAAAGAGCATCGGGCGTTGAAATTTGGGAATAGCATTAATTGCATGTGATAATAATAAGCACAAGACGAAGGAGGAAGACTCTCAATATTTTGTGAACATAAATTAACGAGACCAAGACTTTTGGCCAAAAAAAAAAAACAAAATTAATGAGACCAAGACTGAGGCGTTTGACTGGAGAAGAGTCTTTGCTTTGAAAGATTCCCAAGCCATTTACCTAACTCCACCAAATTGGATTCCTCTTCGAGTTTCTTTCAACAACTTGCTTCATTCATTACTTTTCTTTCAATGATACATAATGCCTATCGTTAAAAATTAGATAAATACACCACACGTATTTTCCTTAAAGTTATATATAATTCATGCATCATGTATAACAATCCATTTAAATATACTATTCCTATAATTCGAGTTACATAGTATTTTTATGTTCACACATGCATATGTATTCAAATTCATGAGTTAGTCGTGTTGTAAGTTCGATCCATTAATGTTATTTTTCTCACATACATGCATGTGTGCATGCTATATATTTATATATATATATATATGCTTCTAAATATAGAAGTTAGACAAAGGTTTGTTTTAATCTTAAATATAATATTTCAATATTTAGACAAAGGTTTGTTTTAATCTTAAATATAATATTTCAATTTATTTTGTGTTTCAGATTTATAATTTTTTTAAAAAAGATTTCTTATTTATTGCACATAGCTATTAAGGAGGCTTCCATTATATCGATTAGTTTTTTTTTTTGGGCCAAAAATCGATTAATTATTTTCAAACATAAAATGTTAACTGATGATAAAATATATCTCTCCTACCCTTATTATAAGGACATGTTAAGAGCTTAACGAAGTTAATCAATTAAATAATACTCCTCTGGTCCTTAATATAAGACCCATTTAACCAATTTGATTAAATTAAGGAAGTTAGGTAAGTTAGTTAATTGTAAGAAAGTGACACATTTTTTCTAAAACCCATAATCATCTTTCTTAATACCCTCCTCCCTCTTCTATTTGATTATGGTTGAGAGAGTATCCATAGGGGTAATTTAGAGAAAATTGATAAATATAATAAATGGGTATTATATTTAGGACCAAAACCAACTCAAGAATTGGGTCCTATATTAAGGACTAGAGAAGTACTATTAGTCAGTTAGTTAGTTACGGAATATCAAAGTTATAAAAATATTTAGGAAAAAACTAATACTACCTTCAGTCTTAATTATAATATCTCGTTGTAAATTGTAAATAAAGTCTTATAATTAGGACAAAAAGTCATATATTAGACAAGAAAAATTTATAATACTCCTCTGATTCTTAATATAGGACCCAATTGTTGAAATAATTTTAGTCCTAAATATAATACACATTTTTCATATTTATTAATTTTCTCTAAATTACCCCTATGAATACTTCTTCAACCATAATCAAGTAGAAGAGAAAGAGGGGATATTAAGAAAGATGATTATGGTATTTCAGAAAAAACGTCTCACATTTCTTATAATTAACTAACTTACCTAACTTCCTTAATCTAATCAAACTAGTTAAATGGGTCTTATATTAAGAACCAGAGAAGTACTCCTCCGGTCCTTAATATAGGACCTAATTTTTGAGTTGGTTTTGGTCCTAAATATAAGACCCATTTATCATATTTATCAATTTTCTCCAAATTACCCCTATAAATACTCTCTCATCCATAATCAAGTAGAAGAGAGAGATGAGGTATTAAGAAAGATGATTATGGTATTTTGGGAAAAATGTGTCACTTTTCTTATAATTAACTAACTTACCTAACTTCCTTAATCTAATCAAATTAGTTAAATGGGTCTTATATTAAGGACCGGAGGAGTATTAATTAAGGATGAAAGAATCCAATATAATGGGATCAAAGCGAGTTAAAATGTGCGTGTGTGAGAAAGAGAATGATGACAACCTACGTATTGAGATGATGACAAAAACGGATTGGGCACAGCAAAATGAATATTGGGACTCATTTTGAATTTTACGTAACCAGACTTGAATTCGCTTAAACCAATCAATAATGCCTCAAAGTTAAAAAGACGAATAATGCTTCAAAGAAAGAACAAGAACCAATTCAAACTTGCAAGCCTAGTTAGTTTTCTGATATAAACTTCCTTCTATATCAGATCTTCGACCTACTCCTGCAAGTTATTATTAAAAGAACACATACGGAAACATGTTCAGCATCGTCTTCTTACTCACAGCAGCCATGTCCGTCTTCTTCCTCCTCCTCATCATCAAACGCCTTCTTCTTCATCACCATCCTTCTTCTGCAACTTCTGAAACTGATAATTACTGTGTAGTGTGTTTGAGCCAAGTGAATCGTGGAGATAAGATTAGAGGCTTACCAGTCTGCAACCACAGGTTCCATTCTGATTGTATTGCTGTTTGGCTCAACAACCATTCCTCTTGCCCTCTTTGCAGATCCATAATCACTCATAAAGATCACTCTTTTCTTCGTTATTATCGCAAGTTAAGAGACTTTCTGGTTTCTATCCTTCAGGGCTTTCCTTATTTCCTTCAACCTAAGATCTCTCACAATTTCCTTTCTGTTCATTGAGCTCTCTCCCTGTTCATGACTATGTTTTGTATACACACACATTCCTTGGTTTCTTTCTATATAGTTAACTTATAACTAATCCATTGTATTAAAAAAAAAAATATATATATATATATATAACTAATCCATCCCATCTTGTTTAACGAACTCTCCACAGAATATTTTTGTTATATGCCTATCTGAGTGGGGGTGAAATTTGAGCATTATAGGACACACACATATATACTCCTTCTTTAGTCTTATTAATATATAAATCATTTCTAGTACCTCACCGAAAGTAAAACAAAACAAAAAAAAATTATATCAACTCTATATGTCTTAAGATTTAACAACATTTTAACTCTACTCGTATTTAATATATAACAATCTACAATAATACATAAAAGGTAAAACTGTACACTTATGTTTAAAAAAAATTAATGATATGACTTATAAATATAAAATCAAATGATACGGAGCAATATATATCATTTATAGGAGGTGTACTTCTAATTTCAAATTATAGCTGAACATTTCAAGATGATGTTGATGAAATTTAGGTACTTCAAAAAATGTATACTTTAGTAGCTATATTTATGAGTTATATATATTGATTTATATATGTTGAGAGATATTAGGTGGATTTTTCATTCATGCTTGCAAGACTTCTCAGTAATTTTACCATCACTTTTTGGTTTTTTTGCTTTTGATAAGTAGTGAGGTAACTTCTGGATTTTGGAGATCAATAAGCAGTTAAGTCACCACACTATTCAACTCAGCAAGATTATTTTAATTTATTAAATAAATTCGATCATAATTTATTATTTAAATATTCAATCGTCAATCCATATATATATATATATATATATAAACAAGTCAAGCGAATTTATAGTTTTGAATTATCTTTTCTTGAGAAAAATTTTACGCAGCATGGAGTTGGCTTGGCTTGCGTGGCTACTATTTCTTGAGCATCAAGGCAAAGAAAGAGGTCATTCAAAAGATTCCAAATACACACATATATACAAGAACATACAAGTAACATACTACCTCCGGTCCTTAATATAAGACCCCGTTTAACTTTTTGTTTGGTCCTAATTATAAGACCCCAATCTATTTTTTCTCTCATATTTATGAATTTTTTTCCAAGATAGTCCTTCTAGTAATGATAATTCTAGCCAGTACACTTAATTAGTAAGGATATTTTAGGAATGACAACACTTATTTATTACAAATAACTAACTTAACTTACTTCCTTAATCTCCTCAAATAAGTCAACTGGGTCTTATAATTAGGACCGGAGGTAGTATTTAATTTGCTTCTATGCAACATGATACCATTTTAGTATTTTAATTTGAATCTTGTATTATTGTTGTTGTTGTTAAACAGAATATCAAATATCAGTCACTTTCAGAGCTTGAACTTGAAGCTGGTGGCCGTGTCCCCGAAGAAAGATACAAGAAGTTTCATTATCCCGCATAAATAGCAGCCGCCTTTTTTTTAAAAAAAAAAAAATCAACTAGCAGCCTCTTTTTTCAATTAAGAGGTAATTATACAGAATAATTTTAGTCAAAAATTATATAAAAATTTCCGTTTTCTTGTTCAAATGAATTATCCTACATGTATATGTATATGTATATTTCCATTAAAAATATATCTTAAATAAAGATTCAATTAAGTATATTTTGTTTATAAATTAAAAAAAAAATTAAACCAAATATGAAATAAATTTCTATTTTCATAGAATCTTTTATATAACTTTTAAAAGGATTAATATAATCTTTGGTCTTTCAGATTTGTCTTCATTTTGGTTTTAATCCCTTAAATTTCAAAACATATGTTTTGGTCATTCTAAAGGCAAAATAGTCTAAATTTTTATTGATTTATAAAGACCAGTAATTTAAATAAAAAAAACTTGAAGGATCAAAATCTAAAATTTGAAACTTGAGGAGCCAAAACCAAAATGAAGACAAATTTGAAGGACAAAATTATATTAACCCCTTTTAAAAATAAAAAATTATAATTTTAATGAAAATATTTATAGTTTTATACTTAATTAATAAGCAATGACGAGTATGGCAAAGAGTCCACAGAGGAGGGCGTGGACAGGTAGCCAGCAAGCACTTATATTTTGACATTGGATTTTTTTTTTTTTTTTTTGCGGTCAACAGCGTTTGAGTAGATTAATTTAATTTTGTTTTACTGTTACTGACCAACTCGGAATTTGCTTTGAAAATTAAGTTTTTTTCTAAATTATATATTAACTTCTTAAATTATGTCATGGATTTATATAAATAATTTTCTTATTATTACTTTTATTCATGCCAGTCAAAGTGATCTTCGCCACTATTCCATATAAGCATTGACTTTAGTTTTTCTTTTTTATTGACGAAAAGCTGCCCCTTTTTTGCATCAGCATCTGCTAACACAAGTCAAAAAAAGAACAGATCTACAATTAATCCATGTAAATTAAAATATTAATGAAAACTAAGTTAAGGTTAAATTGCAATTAATCAAAATGAATATTTTGTTTTATTAAAAAAGGTTAGTCTAGTTGATAAAGATGCAACCCATGCTAGCTTTACGAGGATGTAAATTAAAATTATTAATCGATGTAAAAATCTTATTACTCGTATAAGTGTCTCTATAAATAATTTTTTAAATCTTGAAACACACAATAATAATCAATAAGTCTTGAGATAAAACTCATTTAGTTCTTTTCCCTAAAATGAGAGAATATTTTATTTTTTGCTTTAAAAAAATACTATATATTTACAAAGACAACAAATTTTCTATATTAAAGTTATTAATTTTATATACAAAAGTTGTTAATGATAAGGTTAATGTCATGCTAAACTTTAAGATTAACAAATGTCGTACTAAACTTTAACATTAAAAAATTTAGTATAGGAAATTAACAACTTTATATGAATAACACTGTTGACAATTAATCTATCAGAATTAACAATTTTATGTCAGAAATTAACGCTTAATGTTATGAAATTGACAATTATATAGTTTTGCGTGTATTTATTCATTGAATTTAACAATCTATAACTGAAACTTATTTATAATTGAAACTCCGCAGTAATTTAATAATTTTTAAAGATCTTAAAATTATTTTACGGTGTAGCTGTATGAGACTTAGGAGTGATTTTTGCAAATACAGATAACTCCTATGTGAAATTTTATATGATAATAATCCTCGTGTTGGAAATTTCATATAAATTCTAAATTAATTGATGATTATGAAAAAATGATTGTTGATTAGTGAGAAATATATATATATATATATATATATATATATATATGTTGGTTGCCGAATTTTCCATACAATTACTTCTTCGTTTTTTGCAGCTTTCCATGTAATTACTTCGCAGAAAGCTACTCGAGACGGTTTGAATATTTCCAACGGCGTGTTTGTATTTCTTTTCTATCTTTGGTTGCTTGCGCAGTTAACTAGTTTGAAGTCCAAAGTCTCCAGTCCAATGTGGAGGTTCTTCGGTTCTTCCTTTAATTTCTCTTACGTATTTGTCTTCCTCTTCCTCCCCTTTTACTTATATAATCTTCAAGTCTCCTCTCCATTCAAGTTCAAATACAATTTCCTCTTCTCCTCGCTTATCGCTTCCTCAAATTCATTGACTTCCATTCTCATTCCTGCATTTAAACCTCCTTTCTCCTCTCTACCACTACCTTCTCTGGATTTCTTTCTTCTGCAGTATTCTGAGATTTCAGGGTGAGGTATAATCTGGGTTTTGAATTTCTGCGTGTGTTTCTGGATCCATGGGTGGTTGGGCAGGAACAGATGACAATTCGCGTGACTCTCCGGGGCTGGAATTAACTGGAAAGATCATGGTCGTAGCTATAATATTCCTCTTTTTCGTGATTGTGGTTGTCTGTTTCCTCCATCTCTACGCCAAATGGTTCTGGTGGAACACTGAAGGGAGCAGCACCACCACCCGCCGCCGCAGCAGCCGCCGCCGCCGCCGCTTTGTCTTCGCACCAGGACAAGACCCCGCTATTTACGGCGTCCAGAGACGTGGGCTTGACCCAGAAGTCCTTAGGTCCTTGCCTGTATTGGTATACCGACCAGAGGATTTCAAAGATGGTTTGGAGTGTGCAGTTTGTCTCAGCGAGGTCGCTCATGGAGAAAAAGCAAGGATATTACCCAAATGCAATCATGGGTTTCACGTAGAATGCATTGATATGTGGTTCCAATCCCATTCTACCTGTCCACTTTGTAGGAACCCGGTCGCTTCTGAGTCCTCTGAATCCAATAATAGTTCAGGTGTTCGAGGAAATACCTCAGACATCTATAGTCCGTCATCAGACTCAGAAAGTTCAGACTCTATGAGCGAGGTTGATTTAGAGTCTGCAAATTTCCCCACAAATGTTTTGATTTGGGGAAATCAGATCCAAGTAAATTCTATTGGCGCAGGTCCTTCTATTGAGGCACCTTCGTCCTCATCATCAGCGGCAGCAGATAGTTGTAGCAGTAGTAACAATAACAACAGACGTAATGGAATGTTGGTGATTGACATACCAAGAGAAACGAATCCATCATCTTTACCTTCTACTAGCAGGTGTGCTGACGATGAGTTGAAGTCTCCAATGACATCTAGGCTCAAGTCGTTCAAGAGGATGTTAAGCATGAAGTTCAGTCCTCGTAGCCCGAGTTCTGTGGATGTGGAACAAGCAGGGAGAGGACAGAGCTAGCTAGAAATTAATTGATGATTGGTATATTCATTATTCTTTTACTATATATATGCCCTGGAGCAGGAATTGGCTTGTAGATTATGCTAATTGAGGGGTCAAGGTGAAGAATTAGTGTCGGACAGGTGCTTGATTTCTTGTCCTTAGGAGGAAAGGTAAGGGTTCCTGTTGCAGAGAGACAGGAAGAGCTCTCTCAAAGTTGACTCATTGTCTTTCTAAGGATGCATACTCTTTGTAATTGTAACATGTTCTTATAGAACATATTTGTATCATAATGCTTCAAGCAGATTAAAAAAGATTGCTTGAAGTGTTTATATTGTTAAAAAGAAAAGGAAAGAAAATTTCTGTCTTACAAGGGTGAAATTATCCCTTATGGTAAATTTTGTTGTATCATTGATTTGATTTTTCCATTTGGCTTACCACTTTATTTTACATCCTTGCGTCACAAATCAAACTGTTGGTTGACTCATCTAATCTCTGGTCGTAATGACTCTGGTTAAACACATTTAATTCATACTTCATACTTAAGTTAAAAAATCACGATATAGGATCGAATATTGCACAACACAAATTGCAGTCCATGCAAGAGCATTGAAATTGAAGTTACATAGAATAAAGTGAAGAGATTATGTTTTGGGCAACAGGTGCTTTTAGCGTGCAAACGTAGCCTTTTATTTCAATTTAAGAGTGATTCAATTGGTGGGAAGCCTCTCTGTTGTATTATCTAAAGATAAATAAATAAAGACAGAAGGAAACTGGCAAAAAAAAAAACCAAAGAGAAACAGTGGAGAAGCGAAGATAGAATAGCAGACAAGTCGGACTTATTCAATTGAGCTGCAAAGTCAATGACTACTAGATAATCAGCATGTATTTTTAAATTGTTAGTTGATTATACTGAACAGAAAAGAATAAAATAAGAAGAGTGATTTTGAAAAAGAGAAATGATTTCCCTCTTAGTTCCATCAAAAGGGCATAGAAACTATTAAACAAAGATTACAAAAACAAATCTCTTGCCTCCTTTAAACTTTGGGAAAATCTAAAAAAAGTGACTGTTGAATTTCAAAATGACAAATCAGTATTGGTTACTACACTTATAAAGAAAATGACTACACTTACAAAGCAAATAACAACATATTTTTGTAATAATTTCTGATTTGTCATTTTGAAATTCAATAGTCACTTTTTTGAGATTTTCCCTTAAACTTTTCAATCCAGACAGAATTATTCACTCAATACTCTGTTTTGATGGTGGGAGGTAAAATTTAAATCCTTCTCCCTCACCCATGCTTCTCTTTTTCCCAAAAGCTGCTCCCACTAAACAGTTAGGAGGCTCGTGCTTTTCACCGGGGTTGCTCCTTTCTCGAGTCTCCATGTAACCCATCCCTTGGTATGACTATGGATCATAGAAAATCTTAAACGTGACGAAGATACTACAATCTCAATAACTTCAAATGGCACAAGGCTCAAATATAGTTTAAAAAAAGCCATACGATGTTGAATATGACCATATTAAACATGATTCTCATTTCAACAGCCAATACATTCATTCACACTCAATTTGCAGTAGAAAATGGAAAATTCTGTTAGAAGAATGTGAATTTCTGATAGAGAAACTCAAAAGTTGGATATGTTGTCTTCATTCAAGCCATGTCTCAGGAATTAGTTTCAGCATCCTAACATGTAGGCTTTGAAGCACCATATCTTACCTAAGAATTTCAAATTCAGATGTGCAGATTCAAGAGACGATATAGAGGGGACCATAGTTCTGAATGTGAAAATCTTGAGGACTATTTGGTTGCTGGTTTTGCTGGAGACACACGTAGGGAATCTCGTTGTGATTCTCTTTCTTTGAAGATTTAGAGAAGAGACTTGTGATGAGAGGACCAGAATGGGGACGCCATTGTTTCTTTGCATTAGAAGCTTTTCCAGTGTTGTATATTGGACCAGAGACATGACTTTGTTTTTTCCCACAAGAACCCTTCGGTTCTTCAGAACTAATGTCCTTGTTGGTGGGCTTGCTTTTCCTCTCAGCTTTCCACCATGAAATCACTGAACTTTTCCATGATTTTTTCTTCTTCCCACTTTTCTTCTCTCTCTCTTTATCTGCTGATTCTTCTCTCTTCCCTCCTCTTCCACCTTCTGGGTGCACTGATGATGAGCTCTTCACTTTTGCTTCTGTCATCTCATATTTTCTTGCTTCCTCCAAGAACTTAATCAAACCAACAGAAACTCAGAAATTACCAAAAATAAAAATGAAAAATACTTGCTTTCACTTCAAGAAAAAGTTTAGAGTAGAAACCGGGAAAAGAAACTGACCAAAAAGAAAGAATGGTACCTGAGAAAAGTCCTCCTGCAGATCAAATCCGTATGCATCATAATAACTTGCCTCAGATCTTGAGTGTGTTGGAGATTTCATCATCATTGACCTCAAAGATATCTATGAAGATATTAATTCAAAACTACGGAAAGAAGCAGGGAAAAAAAAAAATGAGACGCAGAAGAGCTATGGAGGATAAGAAAAGAAGAAAGCTTGGTAAGAATATTTCAGAATATGTCATTGTAAAAACAGAAGGGCATTAAAGAGGGGGTGAGAGGGGACAAGAAAGTGAAGAGATCTGAAATGGAAAATAATGGCCCGTGAAAACTTTACAGCAAATAAATCTTCTTTAGGGTTGGATTTGGTAGCTCTTAGCTTGAATCATAAAAGGCAAATTTTAACCACTCTTCTGATAGATATCATAATCACAATGCCACTTGGATAGAGATATGACAAACTGTTAGTAGCTGAAATGGCATTATACAATCTCTTGTTCAAATTTGCCTGTGACGTGAATTGGAAGGTAGATTAATCTTGTAATAATTACTAATTCCATACAGATGTATTTTTATCAGACATCATGGAACACTTCAATTTTTGGTAAATTCAGGATGAGCTTTCATATTTTCAACGTTAAACTTTTTGTTAGATTCTTTTTTTTTTAACTAATGCATTCCTTAGAGGGTGTTTGGCAACCTCCAAACCATGGTTTGAGAAGCACTTTTATGCAAAACGAGACAAATTCCTCCACATATTTACTTCATAAACCGTAAAAGCACTTCTGAAACTATGGTTTGGTTTCTATCCAAACACCCCATAAGACTAATTAAGGATTTTTGAGAAAGATAAAATTAAAGTGTTTCAATACCCATTAAGTGAATAATTTAATGAGTAAGTGGGAAAGACAAAAAGATCTAGATCAGATGCAACAAACACCTGGAAGATTATACTGATTTATATGAAAGGCAACAAATTTGAAAGTAACGTTTGAAGAGGAAAACCTGAAAGGTAACTAAACATGCTTAAGAATTTATGACAAAATTTTTCCCCCTCTTATGGGGCCACACTTAATCACCCCACCACTACACTTTATCTTTGGTTTTAAAAAAAAAAAAATCTTTTAGTTCCTTATTTTCCCCCACCTTTCTTGACTAAATTTTTTTTTTTTGGGTGAAGTTCTTGACTAAATTTATAGTGATCTGGAATCAAAGCCTTTATGAGACTAAATTATTATAAGCATATTCATCAGTGTGTTGCTTTAAAAAACTAGTTTTAGATTGTTTAAATTTCATTTCATTTATTTGAACTTCCACCAAACAAATACTCACAAATAATGTAATTGCTTCTTTAAGATTAAAAAAAAACATTAACCCTAAAACATTCAGATTCAGATTAGATCATCAATTCCCCTTGGAATTATCTTCTTTTTAGGGGATGGTTCCAAAATCCAAAAGTTTTTTAAATTCTTTTTTTTTGGGGGGGGGTCTTCAACGCGTAGCCGCGATAAACATGCCGCATTTCCCGGAGGCTTCGGCTAATTTTTATTGCTTTAGTCTTTTTTTTTTAATTTGTTAATCCTAAGTTTTTAATTTATTTGTTCTGTTAATCCTATTTTTAATATAACATTAATGTTTAACTTCTTGTTCAGTCATGTTTATAAAGCCTCCAAAAAAGATCATAAATATCTGCCAAGCTTAAATACTTTCTGAACCTGTGAATTTAATATAAAAAGAATGAATTTTTAGGGATGTGTGGTTTACTCAAAAAAGAAAAAAAATGAATTTTTAGGGATGTCTGGTATGAGGGAAATGGAGTAGAAAGGAGGAGAGAAAAAAACTTTAATGAGCTCAATTTAAAAATTTTAAAAATGAGATTATAAAATGTTAATTAAAAAAAAGTGAAATAAAAGAGTAGAAAAAATTAATCAAACGCACTTTTTAAATTTTTTAAATCAGACCCATTAAAATTTTTAATTTCGAGGGATAGCCACAGTTTTCCATACAAGTATAATTGTTTACATGTTCATGCTGCAGCTGGGAGTGACGTTGAAACCTGACGACATTCTGGAGTTGGTTTCTGGGATAACAAACGACTCGACCAGGCGTTCGCATATATAGAACATCCATTTGAAAGTAGCTGACATCAAGTGTGTCCCATCCTATATCCTTTTCCTAAGTCCTAAGTTCTTTTTTTTCCTGCTAACCAACTAACTTACTCGTGCATGGACCCAAGGAAAGAAGGAGCTTGTCCTTGGGGGGTCAAAGGACAGAGGATTATGCTTGTCATTGGATCTATAAGTTGACGGAGGAGTTGGGATGAAGGGGTTGCACCACCTTGGTTGCAGAGAAAGACACTTTCGACGGAAGAAAGAAACAGGGAATGAGTTCCAGGGAAAAAGAAAGAAGACATTAGCAATAGTGGGTCAAAAAGGAGACTTTAATGGTCAAATTTAAGAATTCCTAATAGTAGGATGATGTGTCCGTTAGAATCAGCGATTGAAAAAGTAGTTTATTGAAAAAGTAACTTATGGAATAGTGAAGTTAGGTAGAAGCTAAATTGAATATGTTGAATTGTGTTTGAATTGAAATTCAAAAAAACTAGTTTGTAAAAATAAGAATGTCTAAGAGTAGGACGATATCGTTATGTTTTGGTTACTTCTGAGGTGACATTGCCTTAAAAAAAAAAACTTATAGATACTCATTATGAACAAAAACTTTAAAAGTAAAATTGGACCTTAACTAGTAATTAAATTTTAAAGGGGGAAACCGGGAAAGGGTAAGATGCAAGATTTGATGCTTAATTTCGGAATTATGAATTCATCAATTTTGCTCTGTATATGGACATTATAAATGGGTGCAATTGGCTCTATTTTTTTGTATTGTATCATGTTCTAGAGGTCTGCATGGATCTGCAGAATGATTCATCATCTCTTGTTGAAAGAGAGAGTTTTAATGCTGCAATTGGGAAGATAACTTTGACACATAAGGGTGTGGGCTCCATAAAGCAAGTCGGAAGACAACCATCCCTTCTAGCCATATTCATGGTGGGATTCTCTTCACAGAAATTGGGTTATTGTAGCCTGGAGGCGCAAAACTTGAAGCAGAATTTCTTTTACTTAATTGTTTTAGTTTTTTCCGTATTTTTTGGCTGTGTTCCAGCGGATGGGCCATGGTTTTTTAGTTGTTTTTTGTTGTGGTTGAACGTTTGGATGCTTTGGTTTAATCAATAATATAAATTTCTTCTGACCAAAAAAAAAATGAGGAAAAAACAGGCTCGTAAGAGCATAATCTTGTCTTGTGGGTGAACATGCGGAGTTTCTGCCTTTTCTGTTCCCTGCCAAATAGAAAGTAATATTCCTGTGATAGAAATTATTATTTTTAATTTTTATTAAAATGTGAATTGCACAATGAGTTTATAAAATTCAAATTAAAATAGGATAAAAATGCAACAAGCATCCTGAATTATCTTCGAAAGTACACCCAAAATTTTTTTTTTTTGAGCAAAAAGTACACCCAAAATTTAAAAAGTACTCTTTAGTCGTCCAATTTTATCCCAGTGTAATTAATTGGGTTCAATTTTTTGCTTTAGGAAATGGTTCCAAAATTCGTGTTTTTTAAATTTAAGGCTAATATGTACTTTTAGTCTTTTAATTTTATACAAGATTTTATTTTGGTCCCTTAATTTTAAAAAGTAAACTTTTAGTCCTCTAACCCCAAAACTGTTAATAAAAAATAATGATATTAAGCTTTTAAATGCTGATAAATATTACTAAATACTAGCATATTAAATTTAATATTCAAAACTATGATTGTTATAAAAAATCATTTAAGACCAACAATTTTGAAGTTAAAAGACTAAAAATATTTTTTTAAAAAATTAAAAAACCAAATTAAAACCTTATATAAAGTTAAAAAATTAAATATATACTTTACCCTAAATTTAAAATAGGAAAACGTAAAACTAGAGACATGATTGTGGGGTGGATCCGTGATCCTCGGATCTGTCAGTAATAAATATCTTCAACATATGGCCGCGACAAACATGCCACACTTCCCGGAGGCTCCGGTTAACTTGTGAGTAATTGCTTTCGTCTATTTTTCGAGTAATTGCTTTCGTCTATTTTTTTTTCATGAGAGAGAATGACAGAAAAAAAAACTGAAAATTACAAATTTCAAATTAGGTTTGGTAACACAATTTTATTTGGTATTGACAAATCTGAATTTGTAAATGACAACAAATTTCTTCAACATTTACAAAATTTCAACTTGTTTTTTTTGTCATTGTCGATTTTTTTATTTGCTAATCCTAGTTTTTATCTTTTTTTTTTTCTAAGTATAGGTATTTCCGCTAATCCTATCTGTTAATATTAGATCAATGTTTAAATTTTTTCAGTCATGGTAAAGGCTTAAATCCCTTTAAGATAAATATTTCATTATTATAATAGCAGTTAATATTCCAAACCAGGATAAACCCAGCACACTATCAGCTTTCTACAGATAAATTTGATGTTGAGGATTTCAAATTAAAACTTTTGTAAGCTACCATCTTGCTGCTGATTTGTTATTATAATAAATATCTTCAACATATGGCCGCGACAAACATGCCACACTTCCCGGAGGCTCCGGTTAACTTGTGAGTAATTGCTTTCGTCTATTTTTCGAGTAATTGCTTTCGTCTATTTTTTTTTCATGAGAGAGAATGACAGAAAAAAAAACTGAAAATTACAAATTTCAAATTAGGTTTGGTAACACAATTTTATTTGGTATTGACAAATCTGAATTTGTAAATGACAACAAATTTCTTCAACATTTACAAAATTTCAACTTGTTTTTTTTGTCATTGTCGATTTTTTTATTTGCTAATCCTAGTTTTTATCTTTTTTTTTTTCTAAGTATAGGTATTTCCGCTAATCCTATCTGTTAATATTAGATCAATGTTTAAATTTTTTCAGTCATGGTAAAGGCTTAAATCCCTTTAAGATAAATATTTCATTATTATAATAGCAGTTAATATTCCAAACCAGGATAAACCCAGCACACTATCAGCTTTCTACAGATAAATTTGATGTTGAGGATTTCAAATTAAAACTTTTGTAAGCTACCATCTTGCTGCTGATTTGTTATCAATTATATTTAAAGCAAACTGCATAATTATGTGTAGAACACAAACTGCATCGAAAATAAATTTCTATTATATACCACAAAAAATTCTCTATAGACAAATCAACGTGAATTGTATTATATTTTCATTAGAATATTAACAGAGCATCCGTAGGAGCAATTAAAGGAAACGGAACAGTTTAGAGAGAGAATGGGAATGATTCTATCTTTTCTAAGTTTTTCTAAATTTTGTACATACCAATTACCAAAAGAAACTTAAGGTAAACTAATGTTACGCTAAGTTAAATCAGATATCTTTCCCTATAGTAATAGTCTAGGCCATCCCTCGAGAACAATGGCAATCTGCTACAAGAAGTCGCGTAGGAAGAAAAAGAAGGGAAATTCGGAAATATCATAAAGTTATGCAGCGTATGCACACGCAACAGTCATAATTTAGTCTTCTTAATCTGCCATAAGTGATCATTGCATGCACATACACTGCACAACAACTAAAGCATTTAAACAAGAACAGGACCAGAAGACAACCTCAAACTGGATTCATAGGGACATCACAAGCATGCAACTTTTTTGGTATTTACCACCAAGAAGCTGGCACCAAAGACATAAAGGAGTAAAATCAGCCCACACATAAGAAAGCAGCCTTCTCGTCCATCAATTCCCTATACAATTCATGTTAGTCATGACCAAAAAAATAAAAGCAAGTAGCTTATAGAATCAAACCCAGTAAGGACGACACTTTATGGATCCACATTCACGCCCATAAAGATCCTTATGTGGTCCATGATCACAGCTGAAGCAGAGGCAATGCCATTATAAGCCCAAAAATGGAGAAGAGCAACAACATCATCCATGTGGGTAAAGATTGCTTTCTGTTTTTCCTCCCCTCTTTCAATTCATCTACTACTTTCATGTCTTCTCCTGTAGACCCCGTAACTTTTCTCAACATGGGCCCTGAACTTTTGTCACGAGATGCCACCTCAGATGCCGTTTGTTCAGAGGCAGCTTGCTCGGAAAGCCGCTGCTGGTTGTACTTGTCAACATACTCGGGGAACATTTTCCTGAATGTTGCACTGCATGCAAAATAGTTAGATTCATCAAAATTCAGAGCAAAACGGCAATTAAATGGACATTTCTTTTCTGTCATGAATGGCTGGTATGAATAACTTACTTCTTGCAATTGAAAGCAAGGGAAGATTTTGCTAAACGTTGCTTCTCTTCAGCAGTAGTGCTCACGCTGCCAGTCGTTGGACTGCTGTCTATCTGCAAGAGAGAAGAGTTAAATGCCCGCAAGAAGGTACTAGCTACGGGACAAATCAATAAGTATCAATTATTTGAATACACACACATGTATAAAAACAAATTGATATATAGAAAGAGCTAGCCCTGGCTCAATGAAGGCTTGTGTCCCACAAAAGTGATGGAAGTGAAAGTGAACTCGCTAGTGGAAAACAAGCATACATCACGGAAGACAATAGAATTCTAACTAATATAAAAAGCCACAGGATACTCACCATGAAGGATAGAAGCCCCGTAAGTATGCTGCATTCACACAGATATTGGAAGAATCAGTTAAAAAAAAAAAAAATCAAGCAGAAATCTACGTCAACTATACTCCTCAGATGACAATCACCGGTGAATAAGCATAAAACCACATTCCATGAGTCAAGCAGCCATTGAAGAAAAAACACATACAAAATCACATAAAGGAAATCCATGAAACTAATCAGTCTGACCTTGATACGGACCACATAGGATTCCAACTTTCTGGATGAACTGCAAAGGCAGCATAATCCACAAAATCAATAAATTGGAAAAATATGGGTAACCCACAAAACTATTTGACTTGGGCTATATTTGGTATCATGATGGACAGGGAGAAGAAAAGGGAATAGCAGAAAAGGCGACATAAATGTTTCATGCAATGTTTATTATGCTAATGTTGTTATTGCTCAACGATGACTACTCATTTTCCTTATCTTTTTATGCAGAGGTATTAAAAAAAAAAAACACTTCCCATCACAATCTCATTCATTTTCTCTTTCCATACCTAAAATTTTGTGAACCAATCAAAGACTTGATTCAACAGATAAAAGAACTTACAGTCACTCATGGACAAGCAGATCTTTTTCTGTGTGATGAAGCGTCCATTAGGTGTAGTCATGCTACATGATTGACCATATAGAATTTAGACAAGATGCCAATCAACAAGATGAGCAGAAGCAAATATGAAAATTGAGTACTATAGAAATAAAAATCACCTGATTCCAGGAGGTTTATATGGATATTCAGGAGGAAACTTGATTTTCCCATAATAATATCCACCTGATAATTAGACCAATATTGAGCATAAATTATAAATCATGGCATTCATCATCACAAGGCACCAAAATAAATCTGAAAACATGAAGTGGTGATAATCAAAATTCACCAACTTACAAACCTGCAAAAGGTGTTCCTTCACTTCCTTCCAACACATAATCTGAGACATTAGGACAGAATAAAATCAATATCAAGTTATCAACCACTTTGACAAACAACTTAAAAATTAACTAGCAGAAATGACCGAATGATCACGTTATGAGACTAAGTATATTCATAATCACATGTGCAGGGACTTTCAAAGCAAAAATAAATGGTATATTATGATTTACAGCTATATATGGTAAGCTAAAAAAGTTGTCTTCATTTACCTACAAAGCACATTTTGAAAATATATCCTCATAAAAAACATGGCTAGCCTTCTTTAAGTAGTGCCTTCCAAAATAGAACTGGACACTTTTTGCCAATAAAAAAGCAATCCCTACTGTGGATGGTCATGAACAATAATCTGAAATTGGCACTCTTTCATCTAATCATATTTCAATTAGCTCCACTTATTTACAGCTACCAGTTCCAATATAATCCAGCATCTCTTTCCTTTTCCTCCTTCCCTCCCTTCCTTTCTTTCTTTTTCATAAAACATGTCCACTTAATTTTACTATTATCCATGCAAAAATGAGACTAATTCATGCTATCTCATTTTTATCCCGTTCTCATTGAATAATTAGTTGTTTTCGTTGTTAATTTTTATAATTAATCAATTTGGACTACAAATATCTGGAAAGTGGCTGAAAACTTGACATCCATCATCATGCTGACATGTTTCAATGCCCAGCTAAGAAAATTGATATTCACAAATTACAGGCCAACTACAATTTTTAGTTTTTACATAAATTCAACATAAAATAGTTTAAGAAAATGAAACACTGGAAGGCAATCTTACGCCACTCAAGTATATCGTTAGGTGATGGATGAGCAACAACATGGGGCACTGGCTCCTGCAAATGCATGATAAAGATTAAGCATTATCCAGTTGACATATTACAAAAATTCCAACATACTTGAAAAAGGAAAACTTTAAGTCAATACATCATAACAGCCAGTGGAGCTCCCCCATATTAAATTACATAGACTAATGAAGGATGCAAACAATTAATCAGAAAATCATATGCATTGCACAAACTTCAGGTATGCAACAAGATAAATGGATGTGTGCCATAAGTACTCACAGTGCTCTACCAGCTATTATACCAAATTATCAATAACAAGTACACTCAAAACGGCAGAAAGAAGAGCTAAACAAACCACAAAACAAGCATAATTGCATAGATACACAGCAAAAGTAGCATGCTAGCACATGCATTACTTCTAAACACAACTTAAGAAGGAAGTAAGATGGTTTACTTTACAAAGAGCTCTATATTCCTTCTGGAGGCGCTTGATGCATGATTTCTCCGCCATTCAACAAATTTTGAACAGTATCAAGCAAAGATCTGCACCGTACTTTATTTCTTTGATCCGAACAATAATCTTAGCTGCCTGCTTAGCACTGATTGAGGATAAAAATATCAATAAAAAAGATAGCAGGTAAGCTAGAGAAAATGACTAAAAGAAATGCAAAAGTTCTCAATTTTTGTTACATTCTTGATTTGGGATCAGAGGGTCAATTCAAAGACATTAACTCAGCTGAAGCCATAAAATTTTTCACAAATCATGAGTTCTATGGGATATTAGAGATGGAGGAAACAGGAAAGGAAACATTCGCTCCAAGTTTCATATGACCTACCATTAGCAACTAAGAAGCATGAAGAACTTATGAGAGATAAATCATAAAACATGACCAATAAGTAAACTTGAAAACTTTGAATCATCACTTGCCACCAGAGACCTATAACAATTTCAATCAAATACACTAGTGCCATTGCTTAAATTTTATAGAATGATAACAAAATAACAGCGCCACCTATTTCCCATAGATCTTTTCCTAGTAGTAGATTCATCGTCCAGCAGTGGATAGCAGAAAATTTACTAAGATCCGTGAAGCATACCAAATTACCCCAATACAAGTATCATTGTACTTTGTTCTGTAAGTAACATAAAATTACGTGACTTTATCTGTGGACTACCAAGTGCCAGAAAATGACAGCAATCCAGAGTCAGCTAGTCTCAAATTATATTACTCCATCCCTTATTATAAGATCTTTTTAACTAAATTACGCAATTTAAGAAAATAGTTAAAATTAGTTAAAAGCAATTAATATGCAGCAAAAGCAGTTTTTTTCCAAATATACCCTTATATATAAATGAATAAATGTGAGAAGGTAATAGTGAGATGAATGAAGAAAGAGAATGCATGAAATACATTAAATTAGAAGTAAAATAAGTAATACTGCATTAAATGTTTAGAAAAAATCAAAGAGGATCTTATAAAAAGAGACAAACCCATTCAAAAAATTAGATCTTATAATAAGAGACAGAGGAAGTAACTATTAACAGCTAGTTAAAGTTTGTTCATTGTATGAAGCCCTGATCAGCCGAAATAGATAATTCTTTCCTCTAAACCTAAGTGATCCACCATTAGGCCAAAAAGGGAATAGAAGCCAGTTATATCTACAGACTCAGATCTGAACGAGAAGCAAAGCTGTCCATCCAGTCACCTTCTACTATGAGTATTGCTGTGTGGGGGTTTTGCTGGCAAAAATGAATAATGTGGAACGGAAAACTGGTTCTCTGGGGGCTTACCCTTGTTCTCAAGTCTCAACATGGTGTTCAACACTATCTCATTGCTTATTCTGATCATTAAGCCCTAAAGGCAAGCAGAACCTAGCAATATCGGCAAACTGATATGCCCAAAAGAGAAGCAAAGATGAACATACCCTGCACATCCCCAAAGACGTGCAGGAAATATAAGTGTTGTGGGGGCCTTTCCGGGAAAGAACGAAATTTTTTTTCTTCTGCTGAACATTGGTTCCTTCGGAATTCATCCATGTCCTCGAAACAAGGCGTTACTTAATTGGACCGATCCTTCCCCAGCAGATCAGTTTTTGAACATGTTTCCAACTTTGACATCTTCTAAATATTTTCCCCTAAAATTTTATACCTTTCTTCGGTTTCTGCAAGACTGCAACTGCCTCATACTCATGTAACTCCACCCAATTATCCCGATTCACAAAAACTAAAGTAAAATAAAATAAATAAAAACATAGGGTAACCGGTTTGTGTGTATAACGAATTTCCTTTTATCTCGAAAATGGACCATGAATTCTACAAAATTTGCCACCCACGAAGCAAAATTGCAAGATGAAACATTAAAGATGCAGCCTTGATTAGACGCCACCATTGATGACGTGAATAAAGAACTGAGAAGCATAAAATTCAAACGAACATACTCAAGTACAAAATCGATCAAAATCAATACAATAGTCAGCAGAGAGAGAAATCAAATAACAGACTTCTTTTGAAAATTGAAAGCTTCAGGCAGAGAAAGGAAATCGAATCGAATTAGGAAAAAAAATTACCTGAGATCTGTGTCTTGCAAATTCGACCTGGTTTCGATTCGAGCAAATAGTTACTGGGAATTCTGGCGTTATCTAATAATTTATTATTTATTTATTTTCCCCGTTTCGAAAGTGGAAACAAAGAGTACCGAGAAGTTGTTGGTAACGTTCTAAAACGGTGGCGTTGAAAATCGGGAGAGAAGGATCCGATCTGTGTCCATCGTTCAATTCAATGTCCCGTGCTTGCTTGTTTGTACACACGGGTCGACGCTGGAGTGACTTTCTGACAAGAAGAAAGCTTTCCTTTTGTTTAAAAGACCATTTTAGCCTTTATTCCCATAAAAAGACCATTTTAGCCTTATGTCTCTCCATCCAAAATCAATTGACCCAAAACAGAGACCACACGGATAATCAGATTGATCTAGTTGCCCAGAGAAAAAAGAGAGCTCCTTTCTTTGTTTTGGCAATGGTCTCTTAATTAATTTAAGCAGTTACACCAAATCAAGATTATTTATAAGCTATTGGTTTTCTAAAAATTTATTAGATTTATTAGATATCCAAAAAAGTAAAATTTAATTAAAATTATTTGGCATCCTTATTTTTAGGAGGTGTTTGGATGGAAACAAAATCATGATTTTAAAAATAATTTTACAGCATACGAAGTAAATATGTAGAAAAATTTATCTCGATTTGCGAAAAAATACTTTTAAAAAATACTGTTAAGCAAACCCAAACACCCTCTTAATACGAGTCACTAACCTAGAATATCATCTCTGAATAGTGTGTTTGCGCGAAGCGATTGGTCCAATTCTAAAAATGGGCATAGTGCCGAAAGATGATTGGTCCCTATCATTACCAACATTAGCTTAGCAATAAGGTTGAACATGAGCGACTTTTCTCCTTAGATAATTGAATAACGACTAATCAGATTATCTCTGTATTAATAATCAATATGCGAATTTCAGGGTCTACTGAAAGACGTCTTTTTCTCGGGTGATTTAAGAGTTGTTAGCACGCATTTAATATACAAATAAAGTAGATACAAATAACAAATAATTTTTGTGTTCTAAAAAATAAATAATAGAACTATGCCATTAACAACACCCACTAGACGATCATATTAATTATTTTTAAACTTCCTGGGAATCAAAAGATTATGATTGCCTTGACTAAATTGATTAATACCTTTGGCCTTTTCCAAGAAAGTTAGAAATATAGTAGGATCACGTGCCTGATCACATGACCTTTCTGAAGTTTCTGTCACCAGGTTCACCAAATCCTAAGGCTAGACAACGCAAAAGGCAGCATGACAAGAGTTGAGCACATGATCAAACAGGCCTCAGATCTCAAACAGATTTCTGCCTCATTGTTATCAGAAAGAATATAAATCGACACCAATCCACTTCACCCTTGTCAATATTTCATCACTAGCACAAGAGACTTGAACCACAATGCAGCAAGTAACAAAAATCATCCAACAAGCCTGTAAGAATCAAAGCCCTCTACCTTTACTACCTACCATTACCAATACCATGAAGTGCCTCAGGTCCAGACCGCTGGCTGCTCTTGCTCTTACACTTTCACTGCTATTATCAACCTGGTCTCCTAGAGTCAAATCTAAGGCTATCCCATCTAAAGAAGTGAATTCTTTGCCCCTCGGCAAGACTTCATCTTCTCAGGCTGCACAAAGGAAAAACCCTTCAAGGCAGGTGGTGGATTCATGTTTCAGAAGGATACCTCCAAGCAAATCTAATCCCACGCAGAATAAGTAACACTTGATAGTTACTGCTAAATTTTCAAGCCTTTCAGTCATACACAGCTATCCAATGATTGACAAAGACCATCTGTGTTTCTATGACAGGTTTGATCCTCTCACAAATGGCGGATAGGACAGCATAAAGGTTACAGCAATAATAAACATATCTGTCCTGTTTCTTTCACTTCTTTTTAACTCTTTCATGTTTAAATTAACATAATAGATGGTTGTACCTGGGGTTTCACCTTTGGACTGTCATTTATTATATATATGCACTACGTTCTGCATTGTATTTAAAGTTTTGATGGCTAAGCTAGTTGAGTCCTTTAATGTGTGTGTGTGTGTGTGTAAATCAATGGGATTCGACATATGTACAAATAGACTGGTATCCAAATGAGCAGAATCACACACACACAACATAGCTCAAAAAGTTTGGTAAATATTTGATAACCTTTCTTAGCTTTACTAGCGTGAATGATAAAGAATATGGTAGATGGATTTGGGAAATACTGTCAACAAAAACTACTTTCTCACCCTGTGTATTCATAGTCTATACAGCTTAGTAAATGATACAAAATTTTATAAGCTGTGAGGTATCGTTCAAACCTTCACGCGCCAGATCTTTGAACCTCTTCCACCATGTTCAATGCCATACTATTCTGAAAAAACCCTGTCTTCCGATCTATACCTCATCTTATGCCTTCAATTTCTTCTGAGAAGCTTCAGACACATCATTTTCTCTTCCTCGTTTCTTCTGCTTCACAGATGCACCATCCTTGTTGAAACTTTCATTTTTCCTATTAGAGCTACCATCATCTCTGCCAATTTGAGCATTTTTTTTTTCTTATTTTTCTGCTTTTCTTTTTTTGATTTTTTCTCTTGGATCCAGATGTGCTCAAAAATGGAGCGGAAGAAGCTA